>NW_009613371.1:29877-77882 GCF_000690535.1 Cariama cristata
AGAGTTATTGTCATCTGGCTTGCCTGTGTGTAAGATGTGTGTGTATGGTTTGGGAGAAAAGCTGTTTGCTGTCATTTCACAAACAATATTCTAATGTCTTACAAGCCAGAATGAGTCTGTTGACCTAACAAATTGAGAAATAATTTCCTGGAGCAGAAAACTGCTTTTCCAGAGTCACTCTGGGACACTGACTCTGCAATAGGAACAATTAAGAAGGCTTCAGAGAGTGGGTAAAACTGTCAGAAGCAGCCAAATTACTCCAACCATCCTTTCCCTTTTTTAATGTAACATTTTAACATGGGAGCTCTCCAAGGTCACTCCCATCTGTTGCGTGGCCATGAATGCGTGTAGATGTCTTGCTGTACAAAATAGTCTTGTGTCTCCCTTTCTCTCCTCTGAGCAACTGATAAACTATTACTCCTCTCTCTACACCTTTCAGATCCTCACAGCAGAGTGTGCCTTACCTCAGCTGATCAGGACGACCCCCTCAGCTCTTACATCAATGCTAACTACATCAGGGTAAGAGCTCCATAGTCCAATGTGTCTTCCTAGCCTCTGTCAGACACTGTTAAAGTAAACAGAATTGCAACATCCACTGGCTTTTAAAGGCATCTTAGCTGAACTGATTGCTCTTCTCTCCTCCTTACATTAACTGAAATCCAGATCTCAAAGTGCAATTGTACAGGTTCAGACCAGACCAAAACACACTTCTTGACACAAATTGCTTGTCAGCTGACCTGACCAAGGCACTGGATAATAAGCCTGAATAAGGCTCTTGACCTAGCCAGAGTCACCTCAAAGCTGTTGGACACTCATTGCTGGAATTACAGGAGTCCATATTGTGCCATTGCTCTATGTACACATGTGCAGGAGAGAGATAGAGATGGGAAAAACTGATGCCATGGAGTCACCGTTTCAACCAGTGGTAGCTCTCTCTTTTAAAGACTGAACCTTCAAGGTTGTGGTGGACATCCCTGTTAAAATTGATCTCTTGTTGTTTTGTTGGCAGGGCTATGGAGGAGAGGAAAAGGTATACATTGCTACTCAGGGACCGATAGTTAATACTGTCAGTGATTTCTGGAGAATGGTGTGGCAGGAGCGTTCTCCCATCATTGTCATGATTACCAATATAGAAGAGATGAATGAGGTAATGGTGTTACATATAGTCTGTATTTTTATCTGTACTCTAGCAGATATTTTCAGCATAGATGCTAAGCCAGCGAACAGAAGTTAGTTCAGTGGCCTGATCAATCAGAGCCAGCATTAAATTCTTCAGACTCAGAGAAGGTGTGGGCTTCTCTTTCCATTTCATTTACTGTAAGTCTTGTTTTGCTGTCTGACTTAGCTTACGCCTGGTTTTGCCATCTTTCTGCTCCCAGCTGACCTGAAACCTCTCCAAACCCAGCTCTGTTCGCAGATGCTCTTTCAAGTTCTCTGTAAAGGAATCAAAAACAATAGTACCCCATAACTACTAAGGTTGAATATTCTTTAATCAACAGAGTTGGTGCTGCTTTATCTTGCATTTATTATGATTCAGTGTCTATATCCACATTCCACTGAGGCTGTCCCTGACTTGCGAAAGATGCTAGTTACAATAATCAACAACTAGAGCTGACTTTGATATGGAGGACCTTTTCCTGAATGTGTCTAGGAAATGCTTTGGAGATACTGAAATTAAGATGCTGAAATTTTCTATTCGCCACCTACTTCCAGAAATTAAACTGTCATAGTGTTTCTGCTAATCCACCTAACGTGTTTTTTGTTTGCAGTTTAAAATATTGCTGCCCTCCAGCTGTTCATTACTTACCTGCTGAAATATTTGCCCCATAGCAGAGTTGCAAGAACCATGTGCCTAGGCTTCAGTTCACAGACAGCTAGCAGAGCTTACATCTGCCTTTACTGGCAGTGTAAGGTGTGAGAAAGTGGTCTGGGCATGTGTTGGGCTCTGCATCCCCCCTCATCATTAGCAGCAAGGTGTAGTGGAGAGATCCAAATGGTGTTTCATAAGCTGCAGCAGCAGTATTTGTCAAAGCTTGTCCCTGAGAACCCATTAGTAATTTAGGTGAGAGAGTTTCCTTTGGAGAAGAGGCTTTAGATGCTTGGAAGCCCAAGAATATGGGCATACCTCCATCATACACACAGAGTTACAGTGGCTTGACTGCTAGCTGGAAGCTTAGTGCCCATAATTATGCATGTGTACAAACCCTTAGCTTTCCCCGGTTGTGAAGTAAATTAAATTTAACCTGAACTTTAGTGAAAAAAGGCATGAACAAGACAGACACAGAATTATGATGCTTTACAAGTTAAAAATGGTCAGTTATTAAAGCTGGCTGATTGGACACAGCCTGTCAAGGCACTGCTGATGCAAAGTACAGTATGTTGCTGATCTAAATGTTTTGTTGGCACTAACATTTTAAACTCACATCTGCCTCTATCTGAGAGGCAGCACTGAAGTAATAACTTGCTCATTGATCAGAGTTGCCAGTTTATGGCAAAGAAGGTGTTAAAATGTCATGACATAGTGTACCAGGATCATTTAAGGACTTTGAGGGTTAAAGAAGAAGATGCAGAGGAAATATTGGTCCTGAATGGCATATCTGGTGATAAGTTCTTCCACTATAGTTTTCGTAGCAAGATTGTATAACAGGAATGTAGAATAACCTTTACATGTGAATTCCCTCTTAACCACACTGACCAAGTATTTCACGCATCGTACCAGTCTTGGGAAGCAGTGCACTGCAGTGCTGATGCACTGTATAACTGGAGCTTTCTACAGCCTATATATCATAACAGAGCTGCTGAGTCTTTTTTGATACCTTTTGTGTCAAAAATTAAAAGGTGTCAGGAATCTCAGCCATAAATACAGGGTAAGTCCTTTCATGTAAATGTCTTCTATATTCATTCCCTTTCTTCCATAACACATATATTAATGTATGAATAACAGGACTCAGAAATACATAGGTTCAAAACCAAAACCTTTGTTTGGCAATGATGCTAATAACAGAGGCTTTGTGTTCCTCCTCAGTGCAATGACTTTGCTAATGTGAGTATTAAAAGCTGTGTATCTCAGCCCTCTGTCAAATCTAATCTGAACTGACAGACAACCCACAGAAATGAGTGGGCAATCTTACTCCACTCCTTTAAGCAAAGCAATGTCTATGCTATTGATAGCTGCTAGCGCTCTTGACAATTTTTACAATGGATTCTGCAGTTTAAGAGTAGAGGAAGAAAAAACACAATCTGCGTAAATAATTTTACAGAGACACAGTGGGCCACACTCCCGGTGGGTTATTAACTGATGCACTATGCAGATGGAACAACACTGATTCTCCCACACAAAAATTTTGACTCAGTAATTTTGCGAGATACTTTCCTGTTGTTAGTCTTTCTCCTGAAGTGAAATTATTTTTGGTGGAGGAAAGCAAAATTATTTAGCTTGCTTCCTTCAAGACTGTGTACGGCTATGTAAAAGAGGAAGCTTACAGGCATCATCTTTAACTGGGTTTGTCCAATAGCAGATTCTTATGCTCCTGTGATAATGAGATTGCTTCTTCCATTATCACAAGGGAGTCTTTTTCTCAGACCCTGCCTTGTTCATGTCATTTCTTGCCCAGAGCTGGTTCATACACCATGTTAAAGTGCCATATTGATTAGTTTAAAGACAAACCTCATGCAAAAAAACAGAGTCTTTTTCAGTCCTCCTTCCAGGACAGGAGTGCTTACAAATTCTCACCTACTCATCTCTAGTGTATCAGTACCATAATGTAGATTAGCAAATGGGCTATAGTTTCTGCTTCTGTAACTGTCAGGTTGTGCTGGCTGTATCTCTGACTGTTTTAGTTTGGGGTTTGTTTTTTTTTTGGCAAGATCACCTGTAGTAGCCTAATAGCTCTCACAGCTATTGTTTCCTTTTAGTTCCTTAGCTTTGAAAGATTCTCAGTGTCCATTTGAAGTGGATTTTGGTACGTAATCTAATTTCCAAAATATTCCCAGTCATGTTCTTTTGTACAAAATCCTATGCAAATTATCATCTTATATTCAGAGAGCATTAACCCTTTATAAAAAATAGAAAATATGTGTTTTGTGTTTCTGTATCAGTGTGTACACACCACAGAAATATTGGTAACTAGTGTAAATATACTAGTTGTGATTATCTTAAGAAAAGGATTAATCTAAAAACACAAGCACATTGCCGCTGGCCTTTCTAATGAACCTTCAAAATGCACATCAGTTGCATAAAGATAAATAGGGATGTATGCATTTAAAAGCATTCGTTACTCATTACTTGATTTGTGCATTTTTAATCGTGCAGTCAGGCTATTACGAATGCAGCAAAAATCACCTGAAATGTGGTCCCTGTTTAGAAAGTGAAAACTTGTACTTATTATAGAAACAAAGTTTATTCATATTCATCTGTGCATGTAGTGTATTTAATTTCAGAGGAGCAGAAATTAACCTCCCTTAATACCTGCTTAACTAGATTTATTTTATATTGCACACAGAAATGCACAGAATATTGGCCAGAGGAGCAGGTCACCTACGAAGGAATAGAAATCACAGTTAACCAAGTCATACAAGCAGACGATTACCGTTTAAGGCTCATCACCCTAAAGGTAAATCATTCCAATGTACTTACAGTAGTTTAGCTGTCTAAACCCTTAAATGGAGATGTTCATGAAGACTTGTGCAAGATTCTTCTGCACAGTGTACTGCTCTACAAATACTACTCTTCATTACTGAAGTCATTATAGCTTTGGCCAGTTCACCAATATACAAAGACTACAGTAAAATAAGCAGTTAGAGATTTAGACTGCATGTGTACAATGGGAAAGCTACCAGGCCAGCTATAGTAGTATGGGATTCACTCAGTGAAGAAACCAGTGACTCGTTCTGTGCCTGTGCCTTCTGTCTTCACTGGTCATTTGGAGTTGACATGTTAGCTCATGGATAACTTCTTACCAGGCTTTGCAAGGTGTATTACAGACAGCATTTGTGGAATAACCTGCTAAATCTGATGTTCTGTAGAATTCAAAGGCTTGTTTATTCTTTGGGCCATGGGTTAGGCAAAGGGTTACTCATTACTAACAGGGAACTTTTACCTGCATGGGGTCTTACATATTTCGTAGTATGGGGAGACCCCTAGGAAATACTTAGATTGTGCTTCTTGTCTTGTTACGGTCATTATTAGGATGCTGTCAGACTGCTGGATACCTACCAGCTATTTGTACCTAGTATGACTTGTGCTACTATCTAAGAAGTGAGGAAGTTGAGAACTGAGCAAAAGACATTTTAATTTTGCTTACGTGTTTTCAGTTTCTCTCAGCAGTGGGACTACTGGTCCGCTTGGCACTTGTCAGTGGTGTGGTAGCACCACTTCTGTTCACCATGGCTGAACCCCTTTTATTAGGTATTGTGCTAATTTATTCTTTGAGCAATTTGGCTGACTTGAGTTTGAAGATGCTCTAAGGGATCGTTCCACTCCAAGACGCTAAAACTGTTGATGACCTTTAAAAACACTTTCACCACAGCATTCTCCATGCTTACATTTCTGAACATCGGTATCTTTCCAACTGACCATATATGTAGTTTTACATACCAGTAACCATTCTATCATCTTGTGGATAGAGACATTAAACACAGGTTTAATTTTTTAAGTACTTGGATGCTACTTATTCTAAAGTGCCGGAGTCCTGTTTTGCAACTGTTTTCATTGCTAGGTTCTAGAATCTCAAGCTACATATTTTAATAAGAACAGTTTATTTGCATAAACTTCATACATCTTTCGTCTACCAGATCTACCCCTGACCTAAGTATAACACTGCAATTTCTTTCCAAGCTGAAAAACTCTCCTTTTATCCAAGTAGTTTCAAGTCTCTTCAGCCATATGCTAATAGGCAGAAAGCCAGCATATGAAATCCCATGTCTGGATTGATTGTGGAAAGTCTGTCACTCGTGCTTTTGGCAAAGGCAGCAAGGAGAAAATCACACTCCCTGACAAGTGGGAAGTGAAGAATATTTACAAGTGTGTTGCAGGCTTGCAGCTCATCCGAATTTGTTTTTCATTTAAACAGTGTTTTTGTTTTCAGTACTAGTGGGACAGTGTCTCTTTTCCCCCACCCCTAAATGTCAGCAGGTGAACTGCTGAGTTCTAGAGCTGAAGTAAGGATTCCATTTGTTAAGTTACTATTGCCTAGAGCTGTACATTTGTCATTTAATAGCAATAGTGGAGTAGCAATTCCAGACCGTACGTGAGTTAAATGACTAGGTAGTGAAAGCTAGAGAAGAAGCCATGAATTGACTCCTGTTTTCCCTTAAACAGGAATGGTCAGAAACACATGATACCACCACGAGCAATATATCATTACTGCATGTGTTACAGGGTGGTCATACTTCTCTCAGAATAGCGGACAGGATTTGGCAAGTTTAAGAGTTTAGAAAATGCTCAGGCATTAGGGCAAGGCTTGTTTTTCTTTCTCAAAGGAACCTGCCAGTGTCTAGCCACTGATTCATGATCTCAGCCTCAGCTACAGCATACATGATGGTAGACTTCAAAATATCAATTAAATCTAGCTTCCTCCTAGCTGTTCCCAACTCTTTTCAGTCTCAAGGAAACACCAATAGAGAATATTTTGTTCGTCAAAGCAGAAGCGTACAGAACCACAGAAGTCAGGATTCTCTAAGCAGAAGCATAAAATTGGTAACAGCATAGACAGAACTAAAGACATTTGGAGTTCATCATTAGGACTTCTGCTGTTTTCTGTTTCTGTCAAATGAGTGACTACGTAGTGATTCACATTTTTCTTCAGATTACTTTTATCTTTTATTTTTCTCTCAGTATTGTTGACAACATTTTTATCATAATTTTTCACAACCCACATAAGAATCCAGTGTTCATGACTTGTGTGGCTCACGCGTTCAAGAGCAACCGTGTATGTTCATGTTTCAGAGCAGTGTTGATCAGATTTATTGTTGTGAGCTCAAGTACTATTCATGACAACTAGTTAGGCTCTCTTAACCAGAGTATCTTCTCACTAGGGTGAATAGCCTAAGGTCAGGGTCTGTGCTACAATAGTAAGACTCTCTTTTCCTAAACTGAGCTAGGCGTACCTGTAAGGTTCCTATGGCTGTGCTTCAGTGAGCACTTTAAACTTAGTGTAAGCTGGAACAGCAACTCAATGAAGCCCAACCTCTCTTTGTCCAGCTCTCTTGTTCCATCCCTTGTGCCTTCTCCCATATGCCCACACAAGCATTTGTGTGACTGTGGTAAGCCAAAGGGCAAGACCGATTGATCCATCTGAAAATTAATCCAGCAAGAGAAAGAAAAAAGATGTAACTAGACCACTTCCCCAATCTAGTTCACTGTGAAGCTATCCAAAAGCTTTGTCAACCAAAGAGAAGGATGGAAAGTGGCGCAACCACAGAGCACTTTTAACATCCAGTGACTGACAGCCATAGGGACTTAGGAATATAGATGACAGAAGCTATTTCCAGATTTTGTGCCTGGTTCTTTAGAAAGAAACAAATTTGTTCTTTTTTTCCTCCCCTCTTAAACTCAGCCAGCCATGTGTTTAAGGAAGGTTGTGGAAGCTAACGCTTCTGTTCCTGGACCTTTTGATGACGTTTGCTTAGCCCTATGCCAGCTGGCTTATGTATTGACTGAAAGGGTAAGGCCAGTTGCCTGAGCTCCATGTTACTATTTGGCACCTTTAGAAATCAGGCAGAAGGATGTCACTTTGAACACACGAAATCAGAAGCACACAGTGCTACTTGGCACTCAGAAAAGGTAACAGCACATTTGCTATATTCATAGCCATGCTGAGACAGAGAGAGAATTGGAATTTGTGTCTCTCAAAAAGACATGGACTGCAGCTAGATACAATGCCCACCTTCCATAGTCTCTCTGAATTTCTCACCATGTCTAAGGGAAGAGTAGAATTGTCAGGAAACTGATATGAGTCTGTCAGAAGAGAGAGAAAAATAAGCTCCCATTTCTCTGCCTCATCTATCTATCTAGCTATCAGAGATGGAGATATGGCTGCTGGCTCTCTGTCTGTCAAACACGTTATGAAAGCAATTATGTCACAAGCACAGCTCTGGCTTTGCTGAATGAATCTGTCAAGAGGGAACAGACTGCCTGGAGTGTTTTGCACACAGCTCTTGGCACTAAAAGAGCAGAATACTTTGGGGAGGGAGAAGAATTTTTTTTTTTAAGGCAGTTTACTGAAGTGCAGACGTGATATTTGAAATCCAGATTTCTGTGTTGTGTGGCTTGCCATTTGGATCTCCCGTTCCATTTAGCATTCATTTACTCATCTCATTCTTAAAGTGAAGGCCAGGTTTCAATAGCAATTTATAACCAGAAGTTCTTTTAAAACTTTGTGATGTTTGTCTTAACTGGATTGCAGAAAGGAGAAGAAGTCAGAAACCTGAAGCATTACTGGTACACGTCTTGGCCAGACCAGAAGACACCAGATCAAGCCCCGCCTCTGTTACAGCTGGTACTGGAAGTGGAAGAGGCCATGCAGAGTGCAGAAGAGAAGAATGCCCCAGTGATTGTTCACTGCAGGTAAATAAATGTTGTATCTGACTTCCGAGAGCTTCTTCACATACGATAGCATAGTGCAGATGCTGTCATATTGGCCATCAGTCAGACATGGGAGATCTTGCCCAGCTGCTTCTGAAATATGCTTGGAACTTCTAAAACTTAATGACAGTAATTTTCTATTACCAAGTGTTGCATTCAGATGCAGACTGAGCTGAACACAGAAGCTGGTGGTGGCTCAGTTACTTGTAAGAACAGTCTCCTTTCATTTGCCTTACCAGTAATACATCCCTTTGATGATCTTAACAGGGCCAGGTTACCAAAGATGAACATACTGTGAGTGAAATTGAGTAGGAAGACATATGCAAGCAGAAAAATGTGAACATTGAACTTTAAGCCTCAAAACCCTATGTTTTGTAGATTCCTTCACTGATTTTAAAAAATCTTCATTAGGCCAAAGACAATAATTTAAATATAATACATAAAACAAATTAAACAGTGGTGAAGCTGATCGCAGCAAGTACTAGTCAACAGACAGAAAATATATGCAATTGATAGTAAAACTGAAGTACCCATGAAAAGCCCTTGGCAAAGATGAAAACTTCTTATGTGGAAGAAGCAAAATCTTTACAGTGGTTTGAAGCCTGATGAGAAAATTGTAATTATCAATCACAGAGCAGAAAAAAATAGATGGAGATAGATACTTTTCTTCTGTCTTCAGAAAGAAGTAGGATGATGTACTTATCACTTTTAGACATGATGAAGTACATTCTTTTGCACTGCTAACTAGGGAGCATGTTAAGCAACAGCTACTAACCATTATTAAATCAGCTATACTGGATGATTTTCACCCAAGAGCATTTTAAAAAAATTGGTCTACAGGCTCTGAACCATTAAAGCTTAGTATAGCTGAATTCTAGTTCTTGGAAAATTGGAAAAGTTCCAGAGGTCTAAAAGCAAGTCCTGTTTTGCCAGTGTTTAGAAAGGTTAAATGTGATTACTTTAAAACTACAAGTCAGTTCTCAGAACTGTTATTCCAGGTAAATAGCAGAAAGCTTGATAAGCAGTGCAGTAATCTTGCCAGGGTAATATTTCATAATTTCAATAAAATGTTTTGCAAAATTGATCTTTGGGATTTTTGTAAGGAATTTTACATTTTTTAGGAAATAGCAGATGGTTGCTATCCAAAAGCCGATGTAAATGGGGTATTATCATACAATGGGAGTGTTTTTAAAGAGGCTCTTGGCATGAATGGTTGGTAGCCCGGTGTTGTCAAAGATCTGCCTATAAGCTAATATGGAGTAATCGCTAGTAAAATGGTCGTACAATGCCACATTTCCAGTTTTTCTGTGTGTGTTTTAAAACAGATTTTGACAAATTGGGGAGAGTTCAGAAAAAAATAAGAAATGGTTTGTAAGAAAGTCCCCTTTGTCCTTGGAAATCTGTGACTCTCTAAGAGCTCCTCGAAGTATTATGGTATTTGCTGCAGGTAAAGATTCTGGTCACCATGTCACTCTTTCTTTGCATACTTGTTTTGTCCTCTTGCGTGGTGTCATCCCCATGACACGGTAATAATTTGGGGGGAAATGGGACAATTTTATTTGAAATAACTACTAAGAGACATGGTGATAGGATTATAAAGTACTTTATGTGATAACTGTGGACCAGAGTCCTTTCAGATTATTCTCAGTTGCGGTCACTTTATCTGAAGAAGGAATTTAATACATTGCCTCTATTTGAGAGTTGTCTATGCAGCAAGCCGTTAGCCAAGGCCTGTGTTATGCTGAGTACTGTAACTCCTTTGACCTGTGTGGGAGATCCTCAGTAGAACATAATCACTGTGGTTTTGGCCTTCAGTGATGTAAAATAATGCACCTTTAAGAAAAAAGTAGATACAAAACTAATCATGAAGCTATTCTTCAAAGCAGCTTCATGTTAAAGGCAGGCTAGCAGTCCTGTTAAGGTCCTGTGGATAATGCACCACTCTTGGGCAGTCCTGGAGTGATTATCATTTTGTCTTAGCTACCGAGGGACCTGCAGCTTGTCCTGGGACAAGTGCTGTCTCAGTGCTGTTTGCTTTATCTAAAAATAGGTGGTGTTCCCTCCCTTTGCGAAACACTCTGAAGTGTATGGATAAGAAACAGTATACAAGAAATGTGTGCCGTGTTCTGTTTGGTTATGGCATCAATTGGATGACAAAGGGCCTTTTTGGTTTTGGGGTGGGTTTTTTTGGTTTGGGGTTTGGTTTTTTTTTATTATTTTAACTGTTGATGTACATCCACATGCAGCAAAGAGTCCTCTGAAACCCTGAAATATTTGAAGTCTTAATGAACAAACTAGATACAGTAAAGAAAAGTCAGGACATGAGGTACTTCAGGGACAAAAATTTTAAGTCGCATAGGTACCTCCATCGCAATTATTTGAAGACTGAGATGAGTTCTTAGTGAGTAAGACCATCCCCCAAACTTCCATTGAATTACCTTGATCATTCTGTAGTAGAAGTTAAAACGATTCCAATGTTGCTGTTTCCCCATCAACCACAGAGTAAAAAAACTTGTCTGTATAGTCAAAGAAACAGTATTAGGACTTTGCAAGCAGCAGCTAACTGCGAACTCCATTGTGGCTTATACATTTGTTGCCAGTGTTTTTGTATTACGACTTTAGCACAATTTAAATGGAAGCGGGATTTCCTGCAGTTGTGTCAAGTAATTATTACTAAGTATGCTCACTTAATTATTTAATGCGTAAGAAGAGCTGTCAGGTTTTGCTGCTAGTTTTTTATGAGGTACTAAGAAGAATTCACAGGTTCGATAGCACTGTGCCTTTGAGAATAAAATCAATTATGGTCATTAAGCAAGGACTGAATCGGATACAAAGGTGTTCAGGAAAGACAAAGAAATTTCTTCAATAGTGAATTTGTTGTATCCTGCACTATTTCAGAGAATTACTAGATAGTACATCTAATCAGCAAATGGCATCACAATTACCATACTGCTGTTAGCGCTAATTATTTAAGCAAGGTTTGTTGGGTTTTGTTTTGGTTTTTTGTTGTGTGGTTTTGTGTTTGTTTTTTTTTTTTTATTGTACCTGTGAATAAAAATAGCTTTCAAAGAAGCTATTAGAATTAAGAATCTCAGAGTGAAGGTTGCCTTCAAAGCAAGGGTTGCCCTCAAACCAAATCTAACTAAGAAACACTGTTTAACTGCTTACTTTCAATGGTTCAGTGACAGGTTCAATGACACATTGGGTCAGACAGTACCTAATAGTCCATTTTTAGCACTGTATGTGCAACGTTTACTGTGCATGGCTCATACTTAATTATGTTGTCCATTGAAGTTAGTATCTTTTCCTAGTTATGGCTTTATATTCACAAGCACCAACCTGGCAAAGGTTGGAGGGAGGAAAGGCATAATGGGGTTTGATTGCTTGTTTAGTGGTGCTCATTTAACAAGTTCCAAAGCCGTTCTGACATCTCCACTGCCTCTCTCTGCTTTTCCCTCCCTTAGCGCAGGCATCGGGAGGACTGGCTGCTTTATTGCAACTAGTGTCTGCTGTAAACAGCTGAAGAGCGAGGGCATAGTTGACATATTGCGAACAGCCTGCCAGTTACGGTTAGACAGGTAAGAAAGCCTGTTTCCTTTCTGGAAAAATAAAAAGAAAAATGGTAATCTTTCCCTTTCTTTAAGGAGAAACAAATGGGAAGAGGGGAGGAACAAAGGCAAATACAGGCCAGGAGAGAACGTTGCTCAAAGGAAGTTGTAATGTTCTAAGCAGTTTTTACTTGTAAAGTTTGCCTGTTTTATGAGCAGTAAACCTTAGAACTGAGCTAGATTCACAGCTGGCATCAAAATCTGAATAGCTGCATAGGTCAGTGCAAGATGACCTTTCACTCCCTGAGGAGTTGGCCTCCATGTTTCTACAGAAGCAAAGGCTCAGACATCTGCTGTACTTAAGTTCAGAGCCACAGATCAGCACTGTGCTCCCAGGAGGAGTGAAAAAAAAACTGGCCTTGCATACCTGGAGCTGTGAGCACTGTTGGGAGGGCATGGCTGCTTGGGATGTTGCAGGGAGGGGGAGAGTATGCAGTCTGGTGTGTTTGCAGACATAGGAAAGGAGCTGTGAAAATCTCCAGAAATTCAATGGTTTCCAGTTAAATTTTTCTTAACACACCACCTTGAGTTTGATTATGAAGTAAACAGACTTGAATTTTGCACCAGAGATGTTATTTTTCCTCTCCCACTGGTTTCAAGTGCCATCAAAACATGTCTCAGCGTTCTCTCTAATGATAATGATAAATGTAGTCAGGGGAAGAGATGTCACGAAAAACATTCCAAAGATTTTTCTAAGGAGAAAAAAAAAAAAGAACCTCAACCCCACGCTGAACTTTATTTCAGAGGAGAAATTGTGCTCAGTGGGAGGCAGAAAATGAAATGCTTGCTGCCCTGCTGAGGCTCTGATAGACGGGGACCTGCAGGGGCTTGGAGGTTTGGCTATTTCAATGGATTTCAGGCCAGAAAAGGAAAGGTTCCTTGAGAAAAAGAAAACCAGAATATGAATAGTGAGTGCTGATTATCCATGGCCCAGTGAAATATCTGGCTGGATCTGAAATATCTTGTCTCTGTGACTAATGTTACACAGGAAAATAGCCATACAAATGAAGGTTGAAGACACCTGCTTACAATGTGCATGATACAGAAGGCCAATTAAAAATACTAGCTTTGCAGGGAGAAGGGAACTGGCAGTCATTTGCAGAGGCTGAAGAAGGGAGATCACACTTACAGGATGCCATGAAGGGAAGGGAAGACTGCAGGGACCTCTGTAGCTGCCATATACCTTCTTAGGAGTGGGAAGGGGTAGGAAAAAGCCATTTAAATGTCATGGGAGAAAATACTCAAGATGGAAAGCAGTCGAATCACCATCCTTGCTACAGAAGAGCATGGTTTCTTCAAAGACTGAAACATAGGGCTTGTAGTCTCTTGGAAATCATGCTGCCATCCACTGTCATTTTTACTAAACCCCCCATAAAAGCTCTGGGTGACTTTAAAAGAAGCATGAGAGGATGAGACAGTGTCCAGGCAGCTATAGGAGGGAAAACCCTCTCTGTCTCCTCCTCTTGTCTGGTGGTTACTGGCTAGAGAAAATAGGGTGGATGGGAAGGAATCACCAGGGACTTAGGGCAAGAGGGTTGGACACAGGCCAGAGCAGACATGTAAAGGAATGCACCTCACTGCTTCGCAGCAGTAGAGGGATTGACATGACCCATGAGAACCACCTTTGAGGTTGCTGCGGGGGTGAAAGGAACAAATGTTTCTTTCCCTGCATTCCCTCACAGATCCCTTGGAAAAATTCTGTGCACTGGGCTTTGCACCAGTGGCCAACAGTTGGTCCTAAAATAACCTAGTATGACTAAGGAGAGGAAGCGATCATTCCAGTGTCCTTCCCACAGTGCTGAGAGACATTTGCTGTTCTTTCCCACAATGCAACACAGATTTGAAAGGTTTCTGTGGCAAATAGGGGTGAAAACATTTCTCTGTTCTGTGCTAAAGCCTGGACAGCAAGCACATGTCATGGTGTGCATGTGTGTGGGAAGGAGAGGAAGCCACTGTATAGCAGGGAACCAGATAAAAAGGAAAATAATTTCTTGTGGTCTGAAACTCAATGGCCACCCTAGTGCTTCTGTTGCTACAACTTCAGGGTGCAGGCTCACTGTTAATGGGATTGCATGGGGAGTAATTGCCAGATATGACTAACATTCCTTGTGTGTCATGGGCTGACAGAAATACATTTCCATGCTGTGTGTGGCACAGAAGGACTCAGAAACGGATCAACTGTGAGCTTGTATTAAGTAGAGCAGATGGGGAGGAGCTTTTCAGCTAGGACATAGTTTCTTTAGAAACACAGTGTGTGTTTCCCGCCTTTGCTTATTGATGAGAAATTGGAGTATGGGTCCCTGCCCTTCCCTGCTCATTGTTAAGTGTTATTTCAAGCAGCAGCTTAACAAAATAACTGCAGGAGGCTGAAGGAGGAGATTGTCTTGTCCACACATCTACCCCTTACTGGTATGGTTGCTGTGTGACCCACAATTATAAGCTGGACCCCACAGAAGAGGGCAGTCCGCAGGGAAGATGGTAGCAGTCTGCTGTCCGTTTGGCTCAGAGGAAGCAACTTTTCATTAATTTCCTCTGGTGAAGGTTTTTGAGGAAATACACCACATATGCTCTTCCTCAGACTGACAGAGTCTGGTTTGCTCTGGCCACATGTGGCTTCCCATGTTCCTCAACCCCACTTGCTGTTTCAGCCTCCTTTTGGCACTGCATTCCCAGGATCTGTGCACCAGTACCAGTGCTGGCACAATTCTGCATACATCTGCTGTGAATTTGAGCTGTGGGGTTTAATTATTTTCATAATGGATTATCAAGAGATCATATCATTGTCGATAGGAGTACACTCCTAGCAGAATTTTAAATGTTTGTAAAATCTCCTTAAAATGGACAACTTTATCCTTGTTCTTTTTGTTCATTTCTGTCTCCTGCTGTAGTACTCATGTGTTGATTAATATGCTACTTGCAGAAATACACAGGCTAATGATACATGGAAAAGCAACCTGTTTCTGCTCCTGCTTGCATTTCTTTTCAGGTTTGCCGTTTTAAAGAGAACAGCAAAAGCTGAAATAAAAGCTGAACCAAAACAGATTACTGTGCTGGGAGTCTTTTACTGATCAAGGTGTGCATGGCAGTCAATTCAGTTACAAATTGACTTGTCTTTTGTTAAAGTTCCATTGTCTGTTCCGAAATCCTGATGGCCATCCCCTAGTTCCCTGGTGAACTTGCCAAAAGCACAACGTATGATGGTACGGAGGAAAGAACCCTCATTCCAGAATAGGAAAGGCGTGTGCTACATCAGTTGTCTGGCCTGGCCCTCTGTACTGCTGAATTCAGTCCCAAGGGCAGCTGTGAAGACTTGGATAAGCTACTTCCCTTCTTTATTTCCCCTGCTCCCAGCTATCCATCTAGAGCTTTGGGTGGAGGTTGCTTTTCATGGTGTTTTAAAATGGTGCTTGGAGTATGAGTGCTCCAGTAACATGAATGTAAATGATGATGGTATTGCCTTACTGTATGAGGGCCTCTGCCCAGAAGAGTGAAGGTAAAACCCGTTCCTGTTCCGACTGCCTTCTGTTCCTTGGTTAGCAGACTTTCAAAATGGAGCTCAAGGTCAGACTGCGAGCTGGTTGCAATCAGTGAGCGCTTTTCACTCATTTCAGGCATGTTTGGAATAGACCTTTTGTGCGTAACACAAGCTTCATGTTAGCTGTGCCATTTCCTCATATGTTTGCAGGTAATAAAGCTGCTGTTTCCCTCCGCTTTTTTTCTTTCCTTTTCAGGGGAGGAATGATCCAGACTTGTGAACAGTATCAATTTGTCCATCATGTCATGAGCTTATACGGAAAACAGCTTTCTAGAGCAGCAGAAGAATAAGTGTTCATTATATTCCTAAAGGCTAAGACCAAGAGAACTTTTGACTGCATTCAGATATATTTCGATCTGATGAGACACACATGGTAACCTGGCTGTCTTAGCTGGAAAGAAAGATATATTATTTTACTTTGACATTGCTTTTATGCTCTTGTTTGCATTGACATTTAAGAGCTGAGGTACACCTTGTCTTAAACATATGTGACAGGACATAATCTTCACCAAAAAAGGCTTATTTATACTGTAAATAAGAATAGTAGCTTCATTTGTTACAAAAAGCAAGAAAAAAATCAGAAAAAATATACTGTCTTCAGTTTGCTATTTTTAAAATATCATTGCTAATATATCCAAATACAGTGTGAAACTTTTTGAATTGTCATGCTGAAACGTGCCGTATGTTGACTAAGCTTGAAAGTAACTTTTTGCCTCTTTCTGATTGTTTTTACGTATAAAATTACCGAATACTGTGTATATCGTAAACCTTCTGAGCCTCTGCGTTGAAAGATTCAAGTAGATTCACATTGAAATGATGTTTCACACATCATATTTGCTTGTTTATTTTTTCTAAAGCAGTTCACCACTAGTGTTATCCGAACTAAGGGGGAAAAATATTTCAATGATGTGAGTCAAATTCTTACCTCCAATTCTTACCAGCAGTGTACCCCAGTATCATGACAGCTGCATGAATCTGAGGTGAATAGTAGAAGTTAATATGAACATAAATTCTTCACACTTTACCTTTTCTTTGTCAATATTTTGGCATCTCAGTCTGCAAACAGATTTGATTTTTGCAAATAGTTTCTCTTTTTATGTAGATAGACTACAATCCAAATACAATTTCCCCTGAAATTTGAGGTTTGAAATCAGGTGAGGAATTTTGTGAGTTGAATTCATATTTATTAAAAATAAAATCACTTGTATTCTATAAATTTAAACTTGTTTCAAAGCTTTGAGGGTGACCGGGTGCCCAGTGCTCATTGAAATTAATGCAAATCCTATAGGCAGCTTTAAAAAAAAAAAAAATCAATCTGAATGTGTTGGCTGCTTTTTGATAAATTTGTGCTCAAACCAAATTTAGACAACTGTTAGCCTGTTCTAATCACTAGTCCAGGCAGCAGTGTTTCCTTTTCAGTAATACAGACTGCTGCCCATGCTGTTCTTTTTAGATCTCAGTCAGGCTGTGAAGACTGTAGTTTGTGTTTAATGCTTAGAGGTGAGCACATGTTTAAGTGCTTTATTGAGCAGAGAAAAATGGAGGTACACAGGACCCTTAACATGAAAGATGAGTGTTTTGTGAATAGAAGCTGTAATGATCTACTAAAAATGTTTTTGCTTCTCTTTATTTGTAACAATAACCAAAACCCACTGCTTTTATTACTGCAGGAGATTCTGAGAATTTACTGCACTTCCTAATCAGGAGAAGATAAAGCAGCTCTCAGAACAATAAGGGCTGATGCTGCTCCCACTGAAGTTTTGCCATTGACGTCAGTAGGTGCAGGGTAGGGCCTGAAATGTTATGCCTACAACTTCATCACTGTGGGGAAAGTTTCCCAATATTTCAATACACATCCTTTGTGTTTATTCTGTATCCATGAACCTGTAAAAATCCTGTCAGCAGGGTTTGCATGAATATGTGGCAAAATGTGTTATCTTTAAACCACTTGATTTTATTGCTGTATTTAAAATATTTCCTTCAGTGAGAAACTAGCAGGAAGAACTGGCATTCTTTTTAAAAATACTGGTGGTAGTCATTAAATAGAGCAATAAACTTAAGCTTTTGAGCATAACATGACTGTTAGTTTTATGTAAACCTTGCTAGGTATATTCACCCCACTGCTACCAATTCTTTCAAGGTGGTAACACTATTCCATCTAAGCATTCCTCAGAAATAACAAAAGCACCACTGATGTTCTGAATAACATTGTAAGTGGGACTCCCTGTAAATGTTTTCAGCTGTTCCGTGCCCTTCAGTGTCAAACTGAACTCGGTGAATAATTCACTAGTTTCGTCATCAGCTCCCTGTGCATCTGCTAAAGAATATTTGTTGATGATTGATAGGACTGTGCGTATAGGAGCAAAGTTCAATGTATAAGTTGCCTCCTCTACAAGGAGACTTTCTAGAGGAGAATTGGTTTATGGCAAACAAGGTATAAAGGGCTCTAACATACTGACTTTGAGGTCCTTGCGCAGATCCTCAGCAGGTATTAGTTGGCAGTGCTTCACTGACTTGAGTGCAAGTAAACAATTTATACTGATGAAGGAAATCTGGCCTGCTGTCCACTCCCATTCTATGTATGTGGATGTCCTGAGAGAGTGGTCATTGATAAAATCAGGCTGCTTTGCATCAATTCACTAGGCTGACATTTGCTTTCTACTAGTTGCACAGTCTGGTTGAGGGCTGCACTGTTGTCGTCTCACACCAGGCGACAGCATGCCACTTGGTTGCGATCAAAATATTCAAATGCCTCTTGAAGTGTTAATTTTGCCTAACAGATGTGGACCTAATCCTCCTATTTACTCTTTGGCCTTACTGTAATTAACATATCTCTCTCTTCATGCTCTCTCTCTTTTGTGCTCACACTCTCTCCCCCGCCTTTCTCTTCTGTGCATGCGCTCGCTGCCCCCTGCCCCCTTGTATCAGCTGTTGTGGTCTCTTCTGACAGCTGAGGTAGTCTGAAGAAGTGCTTAGGATCAGCAGAAAGGAGCTCTGGCCATGCAGAAGCACTTGAGATGAGTGAGGCTGCTGGTTCTGTAATCAGTAGATTTGAAACTGAGCTGACAATGGGAACTAAGCTAAGCTATGTGTCTTACTATACTTCTCTTTTTACTGGGCACTCTTTTTCTATTAAAAGAAAATTCCTAGCACGCTTCATCCACTCTCTCTAACTCACTGCCCAGGCCTCTTTGTACCAGAGACTACAGCGTTAATACCTGTAGTCACAGTTGTTTCCCAGAGGACTGAATTCTTTTCTCCAGGTGGCTTAACTTGAGATTATTTTATTTAGAACCAACTGTGATGTGTTCTGTTTCATAAGCTTTTTCACACTTCGTGAACAGGGCAGAGCATAGCTCAATGCCTCTCTTGTTTGCTATCACACTTAAGTAGTGTTATCCTGTTTATGTTTCTGTCATGGCAATAGACTGATGAACACACTGTCCTTTTGTAGATACTCTGAGATCAGCAGATACAGAGTTACATAAAAAAAAGTAAGGTTGCACTTGAGAGTAAGAGCTGTCCCCAGGTAAAGCATGTCTGACTCTCTGAAGGATCAAGGTAAAGATGACTTGGTCAAATTATTCTGAAACATCAACTGCCTAGCAGTCATGTACGGTAGAGTGTCACATTTACTTGCAAGATTTTCAAAAGTAGCTAACAATTCTGGACGTTTCCTCTACAGTTAGTCTACTTTGGAAAAATCTTATATTTAACCCATGAATTTGCAGTTGCAAAAGGGCTTGAGACTGAAGAGATCACTAAAGAGGAGCTTGGTTCCTGTCACTTCCCTGCTGTCTCTGCAGTGGAGGAACCATGCAGCTTGCACCCAGGTGGTCCTAGAAAGTGTATGTCTGTTGATTGGTGAGTTGGCAGGCTTTAAAAGTGGACCTGCAGTATTATTTTTGATGTGTTCTTTCCCTGGAAACCATTTTAAACGAAGGGAAATGGCAAATTTACAATTTGTTAATCATAACTGTGTCTCTGTTTTCGACATGAAGCATGAAGCATTTGCTAGGGAGAAA
Organism: Cariama cristata; assembly: GCF_000690535.1. NCBI lineage: Eukaryota > Metazoa > Chordata > Aves > Cariamiformes > Cariamidae > Cariama > Cariama cristata. The sequence goes on from NW_009613371.1 coordinate 49,630, forward strand.
AAACAAAACACTTTCTGAGATACATTGAGGATAACCTTGTTTCTTCTGCCAAGCCTGTAGATTGTATATTTGCTGATGTCTGCGAGAGTGGCTGTCAACTGAGGATAATGTGGGGCAGCTCAGGAGTCCTGCAATAAAAAAAATTGCCCCATTCAAAAGTGCAGAAGAAATAGTGAATGAAAGCAGCATTTGCAGCTTTGCGCATAAGGGACAGGCAGTGAAAGAACTGCGTGCTCTAGACAACACCAGCCTTAATTTCTAATCAAAGTGAATTTCACATATTCTCAAAGAGGTAAATTCCTTCTGTTACACACAAGGAAAGAGAAGAGTCCACTCTCCTCTGAGTACTGATACAGATCAGGCTCCAGCACCTGAATACAACAGATGCCACATTCTCATCGCACTGTGTGGAAGTCAGAGAAGGGGGTATGATTAACTTCGGTGCAGAAGACCTGCCCAGGCTTGTGCAGTATGTAATCCCCAGCAGGGCAGCAGTGTCAGGTTTATTCAGTTGGTAGCAAAGCTGAATGCGGAGAAAAGCTAAATTATTTACTCAGAATTAAAAGTCATGTTGGCACCAGAGCTGGCAATATGCTCAGCATTTAAGAAGATAAAGCTTAAATAGTCTGGCAAAGGACTTGAGTATTGCAGTTCCTGGCTGTTTCTCTCCACTGGACCATGCTGCTCAACTTCTGTGTTCCCTATTGCTTCTTTATCTCTTCTCTGCCTGTTGCTTCTTAGGCTTAAAATAGAGTTCAGTAAGTCACTGTATTGCACTAACTTTAATCCAATATGTTGATAGTCAGTGTTTTCCAGGGATCATCTCTTCTCTTGGAGAGAGCTTGTCTTGCTAGACATTCTTCAGAGGGCTCAGCCTCTTCTGCCTACCTTTTGATCTCCATACATCTCAGAATTTTGCGGGCGGAGAAGTTGGCAGTACTGTGCATCTTACTAAAGGCATTTCTCCTTCAGGAAATGGTAGTGTTTGCCTGAGTCAAAGTTTTCTTATTATGTCTGACCTTAACTCCCCTAGTCCCAGTAGCAGCTGCAAGGTGTCTGCTTTCCTCTGAAAAGGCAAAGGCAACATTTCTCTTGAGGGATCAGAAGGAAAAAATCCTGCATAGATCTTTTTGCTCATTCTTCTTTGCTTGCTTAGCTTGTTTGCCTCTAAGAGAACACAAGGAAGACTGTCAGGAATTAAGTCAAAACTAATAAGGCACAACAGAAACCTCCTCTTGTAAATTAGCTTTGAATTCTTTTGTCTCAAAAGAAGGAAAACCAGATGTGATTGTTTTCACTACATCCACTGTTGTCTTCTTGGTCTTCAGGCTGTTGTGAGGAATATGGAGAGCAAACGCTCAAGCATCACAAAAGGTCAGGGTAATGAAGAGATCATTCAAAGTCATTCCTCCCCTTTTTGAGACATATGTCTGGCAGTGTTGCCAGACTTAACGATCCAAACTGAAAGATCTTCTCATTCATATGCATTGGTTTTCCCCCACAGCAGTGTGTGTGCCTGTGTGTGCATGTGCACATGCTCCCTCAACATGCCATGGTAGCTGGTGTAAGAACAGAAGCACGAGGGAGGATTCACGAGCACTGTGAAATGAACATTGAAAGGGATTGCCTGGGTTTTGAGTCAGTTTGGATAGGTGGGAGGAATTGGATTGAGTTGGCATTGGGTTTTGTTTTTGTTGGGGAAAATGTGATTTCCAGCCCAGATAGCAGGTTTCTCTGTCTCTAAGTTGGGCACTTGTTTCTGAATTAGAATATCAGAGAGGTAAGTGAAGGTTGGTTCCTTAATGGATTTATTAGACAAGCAATAAATAATACCTTATCTACTTTACAGCATGACTGATTCCATTTCCACACATTTCTGATTCAATAAACGCATCTGTGTTAATAAGAACTAACTTCTAGAGAAGGGAGCATAGAGCCTCTGTCCTGCTGGAATCCTTCTTTAGCCTGTGAACTACAGCATGTGTTTATTTTGGCTGTCTGTATATGGTGTGTTTTGCTCACTGGAAAAATCAATAATGTTTCAATGTCTGCCCTTTTTTTTCTCCATTTTTGTTAAATTTTTTACCTTCCTCTTTCTTTCCTAGACTAGCAGAAATAGTCTTAAAATCATCAGGAAATGTGGTATATTCCAAGTGGGCTTTGCCATTGCTTTTTCCAGGGTTTACCCCTAGAATTATTCCTGTCAGCCTGTGAACATGGCTAGATTTTTATGTTCTTTGGTTTTCTAAGTTCCTGTGTTTTGCAAAGCATAACCCAGGTGCCTCCGGCACTAGACTCCCTTTCCATTTGAATTTAACATAAATACAGAATAGATAACAGTGGTCTGTTCCAAACAGAAATCAAATGCAGTCAGTTAAGAGAAGCAGTTCATTGCCGCTACCTCAGCCTTCATTGCAAACAAGGTATGTAGTTTGTGTCCTTCAGGATGGATAGACCCGTATACATGTAAAATGACCTCTTGTACCTGCACTGTTCCAGCACTGCTGCTGTTAACACTAGTAAAGTAAGACAGCGCTAAATACACAGGCTGAGATCTGTAATTCATTCTCTTCTTGAAGTACCTTACTCATTGGGACTGATGTCCTTTTTCATATGAAGAAGGGTGACAGAATCTCAGACTTACTAAGGAGTAAAAGAGAACTGGTTAAAGAACGACCTATGTACTCTAAAGTTGTGAACTGATTTTTCTAACTGAATGAACTGGCTGGACTTGGAAATGGTATAAACTGCTGCCTGTATAACTTAAAAATAAACGAAGCCAAAGCCTGGCCATTTCACTGAGGTGTAAAAGGAGTGCTGGGGACTGACTTAAACACCAAAGCACGATTTGTTGAATGTTTAACTGTTTGAAACTTGGAGCCACATATTCTGTTTTTAACATGAAAAACAAGACTGGTAAATTGTTTAATAGTCTGCCTTTGGTGAAAGTTTTGAAATGGCGTCACAATCAATCATAAGAAAACCTGGGATTGGGGAGGTAATATTTATTTTTAAATAAAAAGGTATCCTTTAGGCCTACAGAAGGTTTACTCCTTTTAGCCTCATATATGAAGTTTTATCATCCTGTTATTCCAGGAATGGGAAACTGCTGAAGCCAGTGTAAAGGATGTAACCACACAGCCCACAAGAGGCCAGTATGTATTTAAATTTTGAACTACTCAAAGCCGTATTTGTCCAGTGTAAAGGGACCCAGGCATCTTCCGAGGAATGCAACAGTCTACACGCGTTCACGTGAGCTGAGGGACACAGAAGGGTCAGTAATGGTCTTGAAAGCTCCTCTCTCTTAGTAGGAATGATCAGGACCTTAGCAGCTGGAAAAAAAAAAAAAAAGGTAAAATAGACATAAACATATGTTCTCAAGAATGTCCTAATACTTTGTATTCTGTGCCTGGCAGGCAGGGTGAAAATTGACTGTGTGAGATAAATAGCTTTAGTCTCATATCTGCTTTGCTTTTCCTTCCCTTTCCAAGAAAGGAACCTTGTGAAGTACCACTCTGAAGTATAACTCCTTGAGATATTTTAAACCAGGAGTAAAAGAGCTGTGAAAAGTATGGCGTAGGGAAGGCTCAGTTACCTACAAAAGAATTAGTCAAACTTGTCCAACTCTGTTTTCTGTAACCGAAACTAAAATTACCATTGGCTTGCACCAAGTCTTTGTTGTGTGTACTTCAGTGGTGCTGACAAGTCTTTTCTTGAGATCTAGTTCACCTTGTAAATGTGTGCTGATTCTGTTAATAGCAGCCATAGTAAATACAGTGTCATAGCCACACTGTGTGTGATGAGTGAAGTTAATCTCTCTGCAGAGTGCCCATGGCTTGATTCACAGTGTATCTGTGTTCCTAAGCACAGGGGGTTGTCTGCATTACCATTTTGGTTTCTTTCTTGCCCACAGTCAAGGTATGGGCAAGTTGAGTCATGGTGATGGGCAGTAACAGACAATGTTATACCCTTCAAGTGCAGCCTTTTGGGCTGTGGAAGTCAGTTCTGGTCTCATCAAGAAACACAAAATCTTGCAATCTGATGAGGCTTCCAAAAGCTTATTGCTTACTATTAAGGGCAGATTTTCTAACAGATCACTTGCTCTCCCAGCTGAAGGATAACAAAAGGTAATACTCCAGCAGTTTAAAAAAAAATCTGTTTCTTACTGGCCATTTCTGCTCCTTAGCTGGCACAAGCTACTGGATCTTAACCTGTTACATTTTCATGTTCAGAAAATCTGTGGCCAAGGATGAACATTCTGATCAGGAAAAAGAAATATAAGTAAAGGGAATTCCATTTTTAAGGTGACAGGAGGAACTGTTAAAATGGTGGGTTGGCTTTTAAACTGTGTCACTTGTGAGCTTTGTAGGATCTGAAAATCCAAATAAACCCGGAGATATGTGGCGAGTTGTACAGTGGAGCAGGTGAGTAAAGCAGCGTGCTATATGCCTTCTCATTGTAGCAGTTGGTGCTACTGGTGTGGATTTGCCCCATAATGTCTGGGGGCAAAATATGCTCTTTCTAGGGCATTCGGGATTATAGAGTAACATCTCATCTCCTCCTAACCAGCCGCAGCCTTTGCTGTCACCAACACCAATGACCATTGGTATGCAAGAGTGAAAGGGTGAGAACACTGAGAGAGGGTGGTCAGAGGTGGGGGGGATGCACACACCTTTGGGCAGACCAGGCAAAAACAAGAGTGATCCCTTTCTCTTGGCTTCTTGGTTTGTAGGAAAGACTTTAAAAATCGTGTCTCTGAGAAAATTTCTGAGCAGAAGAGGAAAAAGACATAACAGGGTCTAGAGATGCATGATAACACTGTAAAATTTTGGAGGGTATATGGAGAGATACAGTCTAGGATAGAGACTCTTCACCTGTCTTCTGTGCATAAGGAGTCAATGAACATTTGTGTCTCATACAGGCAGGCTGGCAACAAAGGCCAGCTCAGCAAGGAGACCAGGGTATATATATTCTGATAAGGAAAAGGATCTCCTTGGGAGGATGCCCAAAACAGAGCACTTTTGGCACAGCTCTAATTTCTGCTGGCAACAAAGGAAAGTCTCAAGGTCATATGGTCTTAACATTGTCTTCCCTGTGGACTGTATCTTCTAGGTTGCAGTGCCTAATTATAGCTTTACCATTTGTGCCCCCAGATCTTGGAAAGGCTTGTGTTTTGGGGTTGATTTCCTTCTGCCCCAAGATCCTTCAGCAGCACACAACAGTGTCAGACACTACCATTCCTTACTGTATCTGTCTTGCCAAGGAACACTTTAAAAACAGGGAGCTACAATTTCCAGATGACTAGTACTTATCCCTCAAGGACTAGAATCGAATAGTCGCTTTTCTCCAGACTGCCTTCCATACAGGGACCAGTCTTGCAATAGCTATAGGCAGTAGAGGCCCCACTGGAAACAGGCTATATGGTGACAGAATTTTCTTCCATAATGTGGTCGCATGACCTCCCTGGGTAATGCACACCAAACTGACAAAAGGTGGGCTGCGTCTGTGCGGGGGAGTTTCCCTGCTGCTGAGGGGGAAGTGAGTAATTTTCTTCTTCTCAAAGGCCAGCACATAATCTACCTGCTATTGCAAGACTACAGGTATTGCCCCTGCATCAGCCATTGCCTTTGATGAGAAACATTTTGTCTTGCTTTCATTATCTTGGCTTAAAGCAACCTCCTTGCTGTCTTGGCACTGCAGTTACAATGACAGTTCCCAGTCATATCCACTGAGAGCAGGGTGTGCACAGGCCCTTGTTGCATTCACATATCCCACTGTATGTGATACACTTAGGAAGCTGAGGAGGTCCTTGATTAAGGAAAAGTGCAATGAAATATTCTAAATAAATAAGCTTGAATAATCCAAGCTGGTAGCAGAGTTTCTGTTGATTTTTCTGGTGTAAAACAGAGACCTTTTGCTATTAACAACAGAAAAGTATCTCTGTTCCAGGGAGGTGTTTGCATGGAGCTTTAGACATGAGTAGTCAGGGCCAGCTCCTTACTGGTCAGTCTTGCTGGAAAAAAAAAAAACCAACAAAAAAAACCAACAACAACAACAAAAAAAAAACAAACAAACAAAAAAAAAACACAAAAAAAAAACAAACAAAAAAAAAAACCACAAACAAAAAACCACAGTTTTACCTGAACTGAAGAACTAGTTCTTATAAAAACAAACTAAATGGCTTCATTCTGATAGAAAAACGCAGCTCTTTGGAACCTCCTGAAGTGAACAGTTTAAAGGAGGAGGATTTGTCTTAAACTATGGGCATTTGTGTAGACATAGGGCATAGGCAGCACTCAGGAGCTTAGTACAGCTTGTGCAGGACGGGTTAAGTCCTAACGGGCATTTTCATATGGTCAGTTTTGATACCTTTCTTGAATGACATCTAACATCAAAGCACCTTGCACCACGCTTGTGTGGCAAGGCAGCTCAATTTTCCCACTGTGCAGATGACAAGACAGGTACACAGAGAGCAAATTACTTGCCCAAAATCCTGCAAAAGACTGGAAAGAAGCAAGGAGTTGATCACCAGTTTCCTACAGACAGCTATTGCTCTTCCTGCTGCACAAACCTTTCTCTCCCAAGAGGTTTAACTGACTGGGGCAATTCTCTGTGTAACTTTGTTTCAGGGTTTCTTCTTGTATCCAGCCTTTCCCACTCCCAGTCAATAAATCTTTCAAATGGTACATCTCTGTTCTGCTTGATTAACATATTTTTTTTTCCCCAACCGAAGAAGTCATTTCTAGGAAGTCTTCTGCCTTATTGGAGTCTTTTAGCAAGGTGATATGTTCCTTTGAGATCCTTGCTGGAGAAAGCATTCCTGAGTTTGTGGAAAATCCTTGTCCACTGACAACACCCAAGGGTGAGTAACAACAATTTTGGGTAAAAGACAGTTCTTTACCTGGTGCATGCCAACAACAGACTGCATTTTCAGGTGCTCTCAGGTATATTCACCCACCTCATGCAAGGAAATACGGTCCTTCATCTTCTACAACTGGAAGAATGGTAAACAAAAACAGGTGCAAACTGCAGTTACTTATACCCATCCTCAGTGCTTTTAGAGATTTGTCATGGATCAAAGTCAGTGGGAAAGCTGTTGTTCATTTTAGCTGATGGAAGCTTGTCCTTATTGATTTAAATACAGCAGTTCTTGTTTATGCAAAACTCATGATCGAATGATTTGGCTAGGGCTGGAAGAATGTGACCTTTAATGCATAAGTAAATAAGCCTTTCCATCATGGATAATCTCTCCCATATGACAGATCTTTGACTGTCTAAAGTGACAGAAAGATCATACAAGTCTTTATTATATATCACAAAAAATCACAAATCATTCCTGTCAGTGTGCTGAGCACTGCTAATGAAAAATTTTCATGCCCAGAGTGGTATCTATGATGGATGTAAAGTTGTAAGAAGTACAGTAAGTAAAGCAAAGCTAATCTAATCTTCTCCATAGAGCAGACAGGAAAAGAAACCATGCATTTAAAATAAACCCAAAAACAGGAAGCAGGTAACAGGCCCCTGTCCCCTTTCACTCATTCATTTCATTAATTCCAATGTTTCTTCTTGAATTTCAGGAGACAAAGCAATATTCTGAGCTAAAGTTAATAGTAAATCAAAGACTAATGTAAAATGGAAAAGAGAGAGTTGGTATCAATAGAAGAAGGATCCAGAATGTTTTTGACAGTATTTTTAAGAAGTATGTGCTAAGGTAACACACCTTTTTTTCTTGCCGTTAGCTCATTGGTGGTTTTATTCCCACAATAAAAACTGTAAAAAAGAAAAACTTACTCACTATAGTGTTCCTCAGCAGCAATAAAAATGTCCATGTTTGCAGTCGGCCTACTGCAATAGTGCTACTTTCAAATACTGCTGTGTGTAGGGCAGTGTTTCTGATCAACAGAAAAAGAGCATGAGAGCAGGAACCATTACTTTTGTTACTTAGTTTTGTGTTTAGCATAGTGAGGCCCTAATGCCTCTTGTGTGTTATTCAGGCAAAACCAATGCTAAATCTTAATAATTCATAATATTATTCAGGACACATGTCCCAGTTCAGCCTGGTTTAATTTGTGATGTCCTATGGCTGCAAAAGTTCTGCCCTTTGTTCTTTTCCTTGATCCCTTGCTGTGTCCCTTTCTTTCCTCTTTCCTTAATTCTTAGTCTACTCTAATTCACCTCTTCTTTCAGGCAGTCCTTTGTTTACAAGTCTGCCAGCCAGAGCAGGTCAAACTCTAGTTTTCTTTTCCTACAGTACTCCAGAGTCTTAAGTCCAACAGCTTCCATTCACCCTCCTCTAGTTTCTGTATTGCTTATGCAGTTCAGGGGTGATACTCACTTCCAGTGCAGAGCACCGGAATAAAAGGATGTCTCTGAGAAGAAATGCAGCTTCCTTTTACTGCCTCAGGCCAAGAATGGACCTGATCCAAAATACATCACTGTCAGAGGGAAGACTTCTGTTTCCCGGGCTTTGGGAAGTCTGTGAGGCATCTTTAGGGAGGAGGGGGCATTGGATTTGGCCTCCAAATTTCTGCCCTTAGAGACTGTGGATTTTCAACAGGTCACTTCTGTTAGTGATTAAAAAAATACAGGTTTAAACACAAATAAAAAGAGGAGTTCACTAATACATTTGCAATATCCACTCCCCACCGCCTCAGCCTATGTGGAGCTTTTGCTTATTGCTTTCTCTGTGTTTTTTTCTTTCCATTCTGAATGCTTCTCCGGAGCTGATACAGATAACTACAAGTGTGTAGTGTCCAGTATCCACACTGATGTCATCTACGATCATGACTAAAGGTAAGCTCTGGAGGTCTGGCTTGACTAGTGACTAGACCAGTTACTAACAACTAAGCTTGGAAGAATTTTGAAGTTAGACAAAATGGAGAGTCTTTGCAGGGCAAATTTGCGGAAGTAGAGTGGGGTGAAGCAAGATGAAAGAATCTACCCCCTGCTGACTTTAAACTGAGTTCTGTGTGTCTTGCCCTCTGTGTCCACTGCACAAAAAAGATGGGTTTCCAAAGGTGCAAGCATCATGCTTATTATGGGGAAGAGCCTTTGTGTTCCCTGTATTCCCTGAGAAAAAACTATATGAAGAACATGGGTATGAAATATATGCTGTGCATCACCAATGTGAATAGGAAAGACCTAGACATCCCTGCTATGCTGAGAGTGATAGGTAATCTTTGTTCTCAGGTATGTGAGGTTCTGTGTACAATGTCAATATATGTCTTTGCAACATTCATGATTCACTGGTCTTTTTAGGCACAACAGAAATCTAACATTGTACAATTCATAAACCAACCCACAATTACCAGGGCACCCATGTGCAGACACCTTTCATGAGATAGCAGATTCAGTTTGAAGCCTAGTTATTAGACATCATAATCCAAATTCTCCACTGACGTCAGTGTGGCAGGGCTGTGAGTCACTACTGAATTTGGACCAGTTTTAGTGGAAAAGGTGGGAATGATAAAACGCACCTTGGCACTGTCCTTTTAGTGGAAGTGAACTTTGCTCAAACAATGTTACAGGACTTGGGAGTGAGTGGATGGGCCTGGGCATAATGAGAACAATCTTTTTTCATCTGCATATGCTTTCTACAATCAGTCAAATATGTGCCTGCTGTTTGAAAGAAAACCAACCACATTATGTGCAGCAAACTTGCTTTAAATCAATGCTACCCACCTGCCTTACCTTTTATTGCAGTAGGACCATCTCTTGAAGATAAACTTTGCCCTAAGTACCATTTTTAAAGTATAATATTTATTTTTTTTGATAGAGCCCTTAGCAGGGCTTGGGCACGGGCTATTTGGTAGTGTGGTAGATTACCTTACTTAAGCCAAATAGTGATCCTGTGCCAGGCACTGCAGTACTCTTTACAGATAACGCAAGAAGATGTCAGTCCTCCTTCAGCTTGCCAAATGGTTCCAGGTATGCTTGTAGATGTCATCTGCAGTTGCCTGAAACCTTTTACTTTACAATGACCTACAGTAAAGGAGAGAAGAAAAAAAAAAAAACAGAGCTAAGACAGAAGAACTAAACAGAGAAGCAGTGCGTCTGTTGGTAATCAACTGTGTAGGATTATGTGCAACTTTTACTGAACATCGTGAACTGTAGTTAGCTTTATTTCCACTGAAGTTGAAGGAATGAATTGATCTTTCTGCTACCACTCAAAAAAGAAATCAAAATTACTTCACTGACGTCCTGCTGTTTAGTGTAGGAAATCGGAGATCAGGAACTAAAAATAACAGAATGAATGTTTGTCTTTTTGGTATTTAACGGGTGGGCCCCTAACTCCTGACAGAACTGAAACCAGACAGACAGACAGCAGTGTTTGAAATCTGACTGCCAAAGAAACTGCAAAACTTCACTTAGAAGTTCAATGGGAAAAAAAAACAAAGGGGGATGGTAAGTATGAAATTATCACATCTGATGATGGATTGACCCACACTGTGAAAACTACGGGTGTTCAGTCCAGTGACTTTAAAGAACTCAATGTTGAGACTGGAAGTCTAGTGCAGAACTCTCTGCTCTTCATTGATCATAAGCAATGCAAAGTAAGCATCTTTGGGCAGTGGGTGGATCAAATGCAAGATAGCAGGGTTTGAGCTGCAAAATCCATAAAGCTAAAACACGAAAACCCAGAGCCTGTGCTGAGAAAACTGGAAGCTGCAGTCTCATTAAGTTGGTCTGTGGACAGGCAAGCAGGGGAGCATTAAGACCTCCTTTTCACACTGGAAGTAGAGTCCCAAGCCTGGAATCTCTCCTGCACAGAAGCCCATGTTATATCCTGCAAAGGCAAAGCCACTTATTTTGATTTGTAAGGTGCTTGCTGGTATGTGCCATTTTTTCTTGGCAACCCCTTCCCCTTTCCCAGGGGTTCCAATTCAGTTTGTCAGCAATCTCAAGAGCTGTGAAAAGTGAAAGTGAAAGCTCAAGTGAAAAAGAAGGGAAAAGCTTCCCTGGAGTGTGTGCTGACTTCTGAAGATGTCATCCTGAAGGGGATGAAGAATGGACGACTGAGTGAGAGGTCTCCTAAGTACACCATGAAGCATGAAGGGAAGAGGGCAGAGCTTATCATTAATGCTGCTGAGCTGACTGACTCAGGAGATCGCACGATTGTAGGCTATACAAGACAGTGACCCGAATGAGCAGTACAGCAGTGCCACTGTAACAGTGGAAGGTAAGTGTGAATGAGAGTCAAGAGAGGAAGAGGAGGAGGGACAGTAGTCTTTACACTGTTGTTCAGTGAACTCTGCAGAGGAGCAGTGCTGCTTTGCTGTAACAGCTAGGAAACAGATGTGAAATAACACTGCTCTGCAGTCTATTTATTGTTTAACATGGAATAAGCCATTAGTCTGTGCCCCCTCTTGGTAGCATGAAGGTAATAATTAAGGAATTCCCTTTGCTATATGAAGCGGCAGAAGCATAAAGCAGTAAATCTTCCGTTTAAGTCCTTGCACGTGTCACCTAAACCAACCTAGTAAAGTGTACTGTGTTTTTTATTTTAATCAGGATTGTCCTAATGAATTCTTATCCTGATTCTTTAAAGTGGCCCATGGGACATTTGACTGCAGTCTGCTGAGGACCAGTAGCACAATATGAGGGTGGTAAATATTTAATATCACATTCGATTTGTGAATTAATTTTGCAGTAGCATTATTGATGCTGTAAACGTAAGTCTATGATCTTTACAGGAAGACACAAGGCTGTTAAGAGCAGAAAGAAAAGTTGGAAAGCTTAGCTTCATGCTCTAGGCATAGGCTGGAGAAGAATTTCAAAGTTAGGGTGTGGATTTTAGTGACTGTTAGTATTTGAGATGACTTCTGTTAGATGTGAACCAGCTTTGAACTGTGCCCAAGTGCCTTCCATGAAAAGTACAGCATTTTAAGACCATTTTAAAATGAACTGCATGGAAGGAGGATAAAATGATGCTACTGTATCCTTCACAGGTTCAGGAACAACTGAAAATGCAGTTGGTAGGATGGTATGAAGGAAACTTCAGGGCCAAAAGAAGCTCGGCTGTGAGGTCAGACAGATTTTCTTACATGGAAGGCTGATCTGACCTAGTGCCCACCCCTGACAGGTGTCTCTGTGAGGCTGGTCTCTTCCTCATAGTCCTGCATTTTCTGTGTCAGATGATGCCCCACAAACCCTGTCCTGGTGTACAGACTTGGGTGGAGGTCATTCCAGTAGTTGCATTTTGGCCATGTATTTCTCATTTTGTTTTCCCAGATCAGGGCAGAAAGGAGCAGTTTCCCGATGGCATCCCCAACCCTGGCCTTTCCAACTGTGCAACCTGGCGAGGATTCTGTGGCCAGGGATGAGCGTGGCTGGCAGTGGGCAAGGAAGCCCTGACCCCTGGGTGGTGGCTACCAGGCCTGGTATGTGAGTGCCCTTTGTGGGCCACGGCCAGGGTGGCTTGAAGGGACAGCGTGCAGCAGGGACCTTCTCTGACCACTCCTCTGGGACAGAAACCACTTCTGTGGCACAGCTAACCTGGAAAGCCACAGCTGAGCCACCTCTGACTCCTGTGCACACTGGAATTGCAGTCTAGTGCCTTAGTTATAGACTCATCTTTCCCCGTGCGGAGTTCAGGTTCAGATACAAATAATGTGTAGGGAGTAGAGGAAGTGTTGAGCTGGTTTGACAGCTCCTTTGGACCAGCTAAGGGTCTGGAGCCATGCCAGTGATCTGGTTTCTGGCTTTTTCAAAATTTTCCTTCCCAGTCACCTGTAAAGATGCTTTCATATTTGCTAACCCATTTTCTGAGCCTGTAGACTTGCATTCTTTCCCACAAAGTTGGCTTCTCACCACCCAGCCTTCTCCCTCTCCCAGTCTCTGATTTTCAGAGTAATCAGTAAATGTATCCTTTGCATGCTAATGCACACCCTTCATTACATGCCATGTGGCTCATCTAGGCAGATGCACAGATCACTCTGTCCATGTAACACTGAATTTGTTGTGTCCGTAGATCACAGAGCATTTTACTGGAGTAGGAACTAGAAATCCTGACTGCTTAGTTGTCTTAGAGCAGGAAACTCTGATCAGAGGATTCAGGGACAGGGGTGGAGATGGTGTTTGTGGCAATGTGGGTTGTTTCCTGCCTAAATCTTCTTGTCAAATTACAGACAGGAAAAGGATCTGGGTAGTGAAGCAGGGAGCCATCCACTAACTCGTCATTGCCAGAATGGGAGAGGAGCCTGAAGGGAGGTAGATGTTCAAAACCAAGGGGGCAGAGAGTGGAGCCACAGTTGCCATTGGAGATAGCCACCCAATCGCCTTACTGCTCTTTTCCAGGTGTGCACAAACACTTGCAGAATCAGTGCTTCACCAGGCCTCCTTACCTGGGCCTGTACCATTTTACAGGCTTATCTACGTGCACGAGCAAAACCTCTTCTTTCCGTTTCTTTGTTCCCCAAGGGAGAAAATTGAACCGTCATACTGGTTGATTTTAAGTGACTAAGCATATGTTTCTGTGTTTATAAATCGGTGATCGAGAATTTTGGCCTGAGCCTTTACTTCAAACATTGTTGTCATGAGCAACAAGAAAACCACCTTTTCTGAGAGATGTGCAGAAATAGATGTGTATTACTGGGCTCCTGGCAGGCAGATGGCGCCGGATGGACTCTCAGACTCGCCCGCAGCGTGGCCGTAAGCCTCTCCGTCCGGTGAATCAAGGCAAGGTGGGTGGACTCCGCTGCCCAGACGGCGGGGCAAACGCAGCAGTGAGGGTGCTGTATCTGCAACACTGAATATTTAACATACCTGTGTTGCAGTAAAAACCCATCTGAAGCAAAGCTCTGGTAGAGGGAGGGTTGATTTTCCTGCATTCAAAAATATTTTTGACTTTCAGCAGAAGACTGATTTCTAAACATACATGTTGTGTGACAAAAATAAAAGGAAAAACACCAAATTTGTTTAGGAACCTGGTTATTTTTCTTTATTGTGTGCAGGACATCCCTATCATTTTCCCATATTACTCTGTAACAAATGAGGGGAGCATTTTCTTTACAAGCTTTGATTCTACTGTCTTTATCATGATCATAGATATATATCCCAGTGTGGCTGTAGGGGGTAACAGCACAAAGGGCTTCTTCCTGTGCCTTGCAAAACTGAGAAACTGCCTGGAATCAAATCTCCAGGCTCTAGGGAAGTGAGGAGCTTTGGGGCTTGCTGTTTCCCAGAGGTCCCTCTTTTTCTGCTGAGCTGAACAACTAAAGGAGGGCAGCCAGCTCCCTGTACAATAAACAGAACTAAATTAACTGAATCAAAATACGCTGAAGATTTTGGGTGTCCATGAAGACTTTCACAAAATACAGAATTCTTATAGTAAAAATTTGAAGGAGTCTATGAAGGGCCCAGCTTTGGACCACCTTTTCTGGGAACTCGCAGACACAGGAAAGATGTCAAGCTACATTTGCCACTGCAGCTTTCAAATGTCTTCTCTTCTTTCCAGATTCTCCTGTTGTTGAAGAATCTGTCCTTGAGCTTTTTGCTGCACACAGCGTTACTGTGAAGACTGAGCATATAGCAAGCATCAAGGTGCCTTTCAAGGCAAAGCCAATGCCCAGAGTCACACAGTTCAAAGACGGTACTGAGGTGACAGAGGAAGAGAAAGTGGTGATGGAGAAAGCCAGTGACTGCATTACTCACAATCAAAATCTGTGTGAGAGAAGACAGTGGAGCCATTATGCTGCATCTGAAAAATCACTGTGGCTCAGCTTCTGACAATCCTTACCTCAGCTTCATTGGTAGGCCCTAAATTAATCATTTTATAACAAGACAATCACTGGTAGATATGTTTGGTTACAGACACTGTAATTCAGACTTTGACTTTAAAAATCTCGCAATGGGGCAGACTCTGAGTTAGCAAATCAAGTGATTCAAGTCAGTTTAGTTTTGCTGTAATTACACTCATTTACACCTTGAGACGATATGACCCTCTAAATAATAGCACTCCGTGTCACTCTGGTCAGCTGCTCACACTGCAGACAAACCAAAACCCCTCCAGGGGAAAGCGAAGTTCCTGCAACACATGGGGAAAATGTAAAATGAGATGGAAAACACCCAAAGGCAGTGGAGGAAAGCAGGTGACTCACTTTGCCATCGAGAGGAGGATGGCAGCAGAAAAAATCGTGGCTCAAAGTAGGGCTGGTGGAGAGCAACTATACCACATTTGCTATGAAGAAGGTGGAGGAAAGGAAAGCCTGCTAATTCAGAATACATGCCATCAAGTCTGAGGGCCTCATCAGGCCCCTGGAAACAGAAGTTTTTGCTGGAGAACCTGTTAGCCAGCTGTTCTTAGTGTGGTTTCACAGTCCAGCTTCCCATCATTTTTGTCCCTTTCTCCTTGCCAGTCCCCAAAAGAACACTGTCCCCTGTGCTTCAGGGGACAAATTCCAAGGACAGAACTTAGAAGCTGCTTTGTGCTTAGGCTGATAACCAGGATCAAACAAATACCCAAGTCCTTTCACTGCAAGTATTTGTGGACTCAGAAACCCCTCGACATGGACTGGCCACAAGAGAGGACTGACTAACACACTGTTCTACTGTCAGTTACGTAAGCTTAGTGGGATACAGCAGAAATGAAAAGTGGCTTTCTCTGGAAAATATTGTGGAGGACGAGAGAAGATAATTTAAAAGGGAATGCTTAAAAACATTTTGTCTTGCGGCCAAAAAAGAAAATATGTCTGCCAAAAATTACCTTGGTTAGAAAACACTGCTGATCTATCTTCTGGGAGTTATAGTTCGGGTACCTCTTGTTCCTATTTCTCCTTTATGGACTGGTGTCCCCGATGAAAGGGGATTTGCAGTCCCCTTTCCCTAAGCCCAGAGTATATCACAGTGCAAACAGCAAGTCAGGCCTGTTGAAACATTTCAGAAAGAAAATTACCAACCTGAAGTAATATGTATCATTTTTCATCTAAAACTTTGCATTTCTGTCCAAACTTCATATGGATTAGGGAAGGCATTTCTGAGCCACTCTGTAATGCATCGCAGAAAGAGCTCATTTTCAGAATAAGTGCAAGAATTGAAATGTTTCAACATTTGAAATGACAAAGGGAAGTTGATGGCAAAGAATGAATCTTTAGAAAAAGTTTGTGTCCATGAATAAACCTAAACATGCAAGTCACCCT
The DNA here is from genome assembly GCF_000690535.1 of Cariama cristata. Lineage (NCBI taxonomy): Eukaryota > Metazoa > Chordata > Aves > Cariamiformes > Cariamidae > Cariama > Cariama cristata. The sequence continues at coordinate 65,766 of NW_009613371.1, forward strand.
CCTTGACTTCTTGCTATACATACATACGTATATATTTATACACACACACATAACACATACACACAATTTGGAGTCAATGAATTCGGATTGTACTGTGCTAATTTGATTTTCTTCTGTGCAGAGCCTCTGAGACAGGTGTCTCAGCCTCAAGTTGTAGATGTCAGGAAAGAAGCTGTCACCATCACCTGAAACTCCCCAGCCCAGGATGGAGGCTCCCCTGTGCAAGGTTACGTCATAGAAAAAAGGAAGAAGGGCAGCAATCTTTATGTCCCAATCACCAAGGAACCAGTCCAAGGTCAGACCAAGATTATGTTATCTGTTTATGTAGGTGAAGGAAAGTTAGATAAGCTTTGAATGCAAAGTGGAGTATTGATTAATCAAGGAAAATTTCATCATGACATTTGGCAAGATACACATTTTGGCCTATGCTGTTCAAAGTGAGATTTTTCAGTCCTCAAATAGAAATGACTTGATACCCACAAGCAACAATGAGAGGGCAGAACACTGAGCACCTCTGAAAGTTACACCTATGGATTTGGGTGCCTAATTTCAAGCATCTATATTTTGCATTTCTCCTTACCTAAATTTGACTGCTTTTCCCTGACTTAGACCAGAACTGAATTAAACAAATGACTGATTTTGTTGTATCCATCAGATACCAACCATATGATCCATGCTTAGCACAGCTTGTATAACACATGGGAGTGTTCCTATCAGCAGCAGCATCTGACTAACGAGACTTTTGCTTTTCCTTTTCTGTTAATATTTTGGTTCTTTCTTGGATTCTTTCCTCTGTCTCATTCAAAATGTTGGGCTTTCATATTAATGAAGTTACAATCAATCACACTATCCAAAAATATCCTCCTTAAGGCACCAACATGACTCATGGTAAATAATGGAAACACTTTTTAAGGCAAATTATTAAATTCCTGAGTTTTTCTTCAAAATTGAATGAAGGTTTAACATTGCTTGAAGGCTAGATTGTGGAAGGCTTGGCCATTCTATTGAGTTCATTACATCATGGGAAATCCCATTGAAGTCAGTGGAGCAAGACACAAAGATATTTTCCCCCAGATTATACCAGCCAATAGACCATAATCTAGTGGAAAGCAAATTATGCATTTTTGCTCTTATTATCTGCATCAAAATTCCATCTCCTCCTTAGGGAGATAGAGATGAAAATGGAGCAGACCACTGGAGAAGTAAAGGTTAGACCTAGTTAAGGGGCTCCCTGAATGCCTCAAATTGATACTGTTTTCCAGCAGTCTGTAAGCTGAAGTTTCTTCTTGGTTTATCTCAGTCCAAAAGCAATAATAAAAAAAAAAAATTAGTAACCACTTGTGAACACTTTTATGGCTGATTAGAGAGTTGTATAATCGCAACTTGTCTGTCTCTAGGTACCAGATTCAAAGCGGATAGTTTTCTGGAGGATACAGAGTGAATTCCATGTGACAACTGTGAACCGTGCAGGCCCTGGACTTCTCAGCATTCCCACAACCTCTTGTTGCAAAGGGTCCCATCAGTATGTTTCTTTCACTGTTTAATGTCTAGTTTTCCTAAACATGTATGCGATGACCGGATCTATGCATTTGTGACTAAAGTCTGAGAGAATGTGGCAATTCCAGCGTGGCTCAATATAATGCACTGCATTGCGTTTATAGCTTAACTAAAGTTTAAGGAAGGCCTTAATACTGTTGCCTATAAATGTAATTATATTATAAGTTCCTGAAAGTGTGATATTATTCACTTAAAATGTGTAACTATTAACATAAGGACACAATAATAGATTCCCACCTGGGGGGAATTGAGTATATGCAAACAGCAGAGATCAAAGTGATAAAGGTGCTCTGAGGTGTAGATACCTTTAGTACTTAATATTCACACACAGGTTGCAGAAGGCCCTAATGTATGACAAAGAAAATAATTTCTCATGCATGTTACTATGCTCCTTTCATCAGTCCCCCATCAACCCTTTTAAAAGAAGAGGAGACTCTTGCAGAATTTATGAAAGTTGCTTACATTATTTTATTTTAATACTGGATTTTTATTAGTAAAGAATCTGTGCCTCATTCTGGACTTATCAAAAACACATATAAACTTCAAAAGATTACAGTAGTCTCAGAAATGCTGAAATGGGCAGATTTTATTTTGTGCCAGTTATAGAGAATTCTTACTCTATATGACCATATAACTAAAGCATTTTAAAAACAAAAGGCTGACAGAGGGCACCTATAAATAGCTTAAACTATTGATGGAATCTTGTAATAGATACAGGAGTTGGCCTTAGTAGCTGCACATAATTCAGAAAAAAACCCTGGCCAAGTGTGGAAGCCAGTATAGCTAAAAAAATGAGAGAATTCTATGTAGTAGATGAGAGCCTTGAGGTTAAATAGTTACTCAGATGGGAAAGCATTCAGGTTCCTTTACATCAGAAGACGCCACAAAAACAATTTAAAGCCTGAAGCTATGATTCTTCTCCTATTTGAAGACTTGCATTATCTCACATTAGGCCTAGGAGAATATGTACTGTCCATATGCACCGTATTCCTTATGACCCTGTGTGCTTATATGAGTGTTCTGTACAAAAGCCATTAGCATCAAGTTTGTCATGGCATGCCGCACTGGTTGACTTTTTTGGTTTGGGGCAGAGGAGGAGGGTTGTTGCATTTTAGCTGAGACTTTCAGAGCAGAACATGGATTTGGATACACAACTTCCTATTCATTTGGTTAAAAACATACAGATATTTTTTAATACTCCATCTTTTGCTCCTCTTACATATTATGGAGATTTAACTAGGCTGCTGGAAGGTGGACTAAAGAGCAAAAAGCAAGATCTGTATTTTCAAAAATTACTATTAATTAGGGGTACTGTAATCTTTGGCAAGTAAACTTGAAGAACATTTATAGGATCTTGCAAACCAGTAAGCAAATTCACCAATACAAGCAGTCCAGATAGCACCTGACCACTTTACACAAGACTGTAAGAGGGATTTATTAAACAAGAGACAAAAGGCACTCAGAGCCATACAAGACAGGTTATAGGAGATCTACTGCAGAGCTCATCAGTCAGCTAGGAAGAGACAGAAGCAGACTTTAATGCTGGACCCCTCTCCCAAGCACATGTGGAGAACGAGTGGTGGTCAGTTTGAAGGTTTCTTCTTCCAGGCTCCAGGTGTGATTCAACAGACTGAAGAATGGCTTTACTTTTCTGTGCAATATCTCACTCCTTTTATGTTTTTAATTTCTTTCTTTGCCTGTTTTTCTTTTATCCCCGCACCCCCCCCGCCCCTAGGTTTGATCTGACTGTGAGGCTGAAGAGCCACATGGTGGTTTGTGCTGGGACAACACCATGCGTTCATACATCTTTCCCTGTGAGATTCTGTGTTGTGTCCTGCCAGAGGAGAAATCCTGCAATTAGAGTTTTCTTGGGCATCTGGTGAAATACAGCTGCAAGGTTATGGAGGCTGTAGTTGTCCTTTGGCCTTTATCACATGAGCTGTCGCTTTGGTTTAAAAGAAGTTGACTGTTGGAGAAAACTCATGCAGTGCTTTAGGCTCATGAAGCCCTGTATAACTATTCACTATTTTATGGCTAAAATTTTTTTACTGTGGTGGTAAGGGTAGAGGGACTTCTGTGCACACCAGTTGGTCAGCTACACAATCCAGCCCTCTGTGGCTGGAGCAACAGTGTTCAGCAAACCATGAAACATTGGGGAACCTCTGTGATTCATCACAAGAAGCAGAATTTTTTGAGCATGCAACTACAGTTCATGCTAACTGAAGTGAAATCATTCTTGATTGACCTAGGGGAGTCACTGGGTTGTAAAGACAACACTTGAGGTCCCAACACTGTCCTTTCTGAGATACAATTTCTGTTAACATGGATGTTGAGCTTGTTTCTGTAGAGGCTAAGGGCAATTTCTGTGCTTTCCTTTTTTTTTGAGCCTAGACTACTGGCCCCAGTGTAAGAATGTATCTCTTGGTCTTAATTGTACAAGTTTATCTGTATCAGACCAGCTGTTTTTCCTCAGCTTTCAAGATGATGAAACTAATGAACTGTAGCATAAGGTTTATGTGGCATCTCCCAAGCCAAGCCAGCTCTGTGCTCTTTGCTGGGGACAAAGCCTGCTGTTGCCTTTACAGCTTGAAGAAATCTCTAGGATTGTTGTCCTTGAAACATTTTTCTGTCAGGCTGATCATGTACAAGTGGCTCCTGTGGACACAGATATCCCTTTTGTGCCCAAAGATATGGTTTGTTTCTGTTGCCACCCAAGTCAGGAAGCAGAATGTTATAGCTGTATGTTTGTCTTGGCCAGGGCTCCCAATCACCACCAGTGATGTGGCAAAAAGAAGGCGTAAGAGGGAGGACAAGAACCATTCCCAGTCCTTATCCACAGCGCCAAGCGATTTGTTTCTGACCTGTAACAGGTTATCGTCAAGAATAGTTACGGAGAAGCCCTCTGCGACATTCAAATGCAAGTTGCAGGTACAGTATAGAGTGAATTTGAGCATCTCAGTTATCTCTGGTTATCAACAGGAGGTATTCCTCTGCTGACAGAAATTTCACACAATTTCTGCATCAATACTAGAGTTGGGAAGGTTGGGTTTTTTCTTGAAAAAAAAAATACTGACAATCCAAATCATACAGGCCCCTTATCCAAAAAAATGCGATCCAAAATGTTGTTTCCAGTCAAAGGGAGAAAGACTGCCTAGTCAGAAAGGATTTTCCTACCTCTTGTCACTGTGTTTCCTAAGTCTCACCTTCACGCTAGCTAACAGCCCGAGCCAGTTAGCTGAGCCATGCAGGGGAGCAGCATGGTTCAGAGCTGAGGGATAAGGAAAGTACTGCTGGGGCTTTGCTCGCTCTGTCCGATGTGGAGGGAAAAGGTGAAGCAGTTATTGCTCCAGATGTCCCCAAATGCTGCCTTGTTTTTCATGCCATTATTTGATAGAGCAAATCCCCATAACAGCACTAACACAACAGCGTCTGTCCCATCAGCAGTCTGGTGACATCATTTCCATTGCAAGTGGGTCTGACAGCCAAGTGGAGGCAGGCTGCCTTGCTCCTTAGAGAGACTCCTATTACTATAGTGATCTGCTGGGGGTTAGGGACCTTTGCGGTGTATTTTGTAGTTCTCATCTCTTCAGAGAGTGCTTTTTAAAACTAAAACAGCCTTATTTTTTCAGCAGAAAGGAATTACATGCATAGGGCAGACTGGTCCTCAAGTTGCTCAGGGTAGAAGTAGTCAAGGAAAGAAGTACTTTCCTAGGCACACGGGAACTTTGGAAGGGAGGAGCTGAAGTGAAAAGTTTTTGCCCCAGAAAAGGACAGAGGGAGGGTCCCAAAAAGAAGAAACCAATACTTAAATATACTCATTAATTCTTAGCTCTCCCCTGACCACCCACTAATCTGCAGCTGGTTGAAGAAGTCCCAGACACGGTGGCCCTAAATCATAGCTCAGACATAGAAGATGACTAGCAGACCGATTATGGTGTCCTGAAATGTGATGTCAGTACCGCCACGTGGTTCACAGCCGCAGGGAAGGTCTACAGCAATAAGTACACCATCACAGGCCTGCTTCCAGGGAGGAAACACTTCTTCTGAGTCGTTGTCTGCAGTGGTACATCTCCAAAGACAGAGGTAAGGATAAAAATTCATGACAGCACTTGGAGGAAGTTGCCTGCTGCTGTACACCGGTGTGGACTAAGGCTCCCTCTGTGGCCTTGGGTATATCACTAACCTGTTCAGCACCTCAGGTTCCCCCCGGGGAACAGACACAAGAATACCTCCTGTCCTGTCCCGTCCATTTGTTGGCAATCTCTTCAGGACCAGGCTTCCTTTTACTACATGTATGTGTAGCACATTACATAGCAGTTCATACAGATGCTGTTTAAATTAAAATTCAAGGCAGTAGGGGCCATCCATGTGCAGGGAGGGTGATATTATCATGTCTTGACATAACAGAAGATTGGCATTGCAAGTCATTTGTTTTGTAGCATATTTCCCATATTTCCATATGGATTTTGTTTCCTAAATGAAAAGCAAACAAATCTGTCACATGTAGGAGACATTAAATTAAACACTCAGAGGTCATCCCATGAGGTAAACGCCTTCTCCTTTGTTCAGTCACTCCCTGCTCAGGCCTAATCAGTAATAAGGATGTCTCAGTAGCAGCACTGCCAAACAAAACTGAATATGCCCCAGCTCATCAAATCAAAATGGTAAGTGATCCTTCTGCCCAGTCTGGGGCAAAACAGAATGCAGTTACTCTGAATAGCGAGATACACGCTAATTTTTTTTGCTTGGCCTGTGCCTGTTGTAATAAGCAATATAGTAATATAAAACAAACTATATGTTAATACATATTACCAGACTATGCACGTATTTCTTCAGAAGCCTATCCAAATATTGCTACAAGTCTTCTAATCCCATTAAGAGTAATGGGCAACACATTAAAATAACAGAATAAGTAGTACACTAAAATGAGTGATCAGGTGCCAAATTGTGTGTTTGTATTTAACAATCAGCCTTCCTTGATTGATGTAACTAGACCATAGGTATGTTACTTTGGCTACATGTGCAGCTGAGAAAGAGCACTTCCAGTTATGTGGCTGTAGTTGTGTTCTTGTATGGAAGTACTCAAGGCCTGGATTTTACAGAGTCTGAAATAACTTCAGTAGCTTCTGTGTATGTAGGCGAGTATAGAAGAGTAGTAAACAGAGGAAAGCTAGGTTGGTTGTGCCTTGCAGAGCATTCCCTTGAACATTCCGTTGGTAACAGCCTACCTGTCTTCAGGCAGGACAGCAGAACACAAGCAGATGTGAACTGATTTTGTATTCTTCGTTATAAATGGCAAGTCACAAGGTTTATTTGCACAAACCTGAGAGATGGTAGAAAAACTCTGAAGGATAAGGAGGAGATAAGCTGTTTTCTGAGAATGAGGTCTCATAAGAGACTTTTGCAATACAGTGCTACATTTAGGATCATGGGGATTTGCCTGATGGGACCCCATGCCAATGCAAAAGGAGATAATTAAGACTTCAAAGAATGTGTTTACATACGGGCTGAAAATGGAAGATTTGCAGTGGACACTGGAAATTAAATTGCACGTGCAGTTCCCCTTGATTCCCCCAGAGCATTCTGCAGACTAATAATGCCTCAGAGCAACACCAGCAGAGCAATATCCCTTCCTTTAGTAGATCACCTGCTTTGGTTTATAACTGGGTGTAATTTAATCATGCATTTCTAAAGTGCCTTGGGAGCCAAATATCCAAAAGCACTGTACAATTTAATGGCATCAGTGAGAGAAGGCATCAATATATCCCCGTGGAGCAAAAACCTGACACCTTATTTACAGACCAAGAAACAAAGAAATTAATTGCTTGCTTACCGTTGTGTAGCAGATTAATGGGAGCATGAGATTTCTGATTCTTTCCTCTCTTGCTTTTGAGTTTGTATTTGTTTACATATTGAGATAGGTATGCTGGTCATTGTTCATTCTTCCTTCTCCCTGAGTTTTCCCTGGTGGGAAAGAAGGCCCAGGTCATGAAATGTCATACCCAAGCTCTTTGGATTTGTACTCATGCAGCAGAAGACTCTCTGTCTCAGTGGCGCTGGCCCTATGTTTGCATGTTTGTGTGTGCAACAGACAGTGCAATGTGAAGCAGCCCATAGTGACTGTCCTCAGCAGAGTGTTTTAACTTCAGGATGGAGTATCCCAGGAAGGACTGTGCTTCCTGTTTCATCGCCCCACTGAGGAGCCACAGCATGTCATGGCAACGACTGCACCGTGAGCCGTGCTTTCGTCAGCACCCCCCACCCAACAGTGACCCTGTACAAGGGCAGTGTTAGCATCACATCCAAGTCTAAGTTGTGGTTCAACTCAACAAGTAGCATATGTCTGCTTATGATCCCTACAACTTGCAGCTGCAAGCTGTTCATCTGTTCTAAGTCAGATTTGCAGCCACTGTGATTTGTTGGGGGTTATTCCCTCCAGGTTGAGTAACCATAGATTTCATGTCTAAGTATAGTTTACACCCTGCTGTTTTCCAGGGCAAGTGCACTTACTAGGACTGGCACTGTGGATCACAGTTCTCTGGGCCAGTTTGGCCCTCATCCTTGTCCACAGAAGAAGAGATTGCTCAGTCTGTAGGTACTGCAGCTGGAACTGCAATGGCCACATTTTAAGAACTTACCTTCATATCCAAAAAACAGCCTAACTCTGACTTTGTCGTCCTCTGAAGTTTGTCTTCAGTTGCTTGAAGGCAGTATTGGGTCTCTTAAAGTGCCATATTTTGGCTAGCAGGTCTCAGAATTCCCTAGATGGCTCAAAAGCAAATATGGCCATTTCTCAGTCCCTCACCAGGCTTGCTCTACGCCCATGGCATACTTAGCACCTCCAAGCAGTCAACTGATGCATTCTGACAACAGCTTTGTGGTTTTTTGCAGATACCACAAGCACTGCACTGGGTAAATCTGTTCTCTTCTTTTGTGAAATGGCAGGATTTTGCCAACGTTGTATGAAAGCTAGTAAAAATTTCCAAGACACAAAAAGGAAGAAAATCAAATATTTCATATCCCCCTCTCCCTTCTCTGTTTGTTTCCATGCTGGAAGCTCCCACCCAGTGAAGCTTTAAATCAGGTTCTAACACCCAGCTTGGTTCCGGCTGGCTTAAATTGGTCCTGTGAGACTGTAGACTTCCAGGTGCATGGGGTGAGGTTTTACTAACAATAACCCACAACTCACACACAGTTTCCCCATGCCACTGTGCCCAAACTTAGAGCTTGCAGAGTGGTCTTACAATATGTACAGCATCAGCCACTGGTAAGCTCACCCTGCTTATGACTGATTAACTAGGGAGCCTTCAGGGTTAAACACTTGAGAGCAAGAATTCTCCATCCTTTTGTCTGTCATGACACTAAAGTATGTTTCCTCCATTCTCCCTTTCTAGAGAAAGGCCCTGGTGCCTCTGGACCTGTTGATGTTCTCTTAAAGGGAACAAGAGAGAAACACTGCCAGGCACAGCTTGAAATGAAACTGATACAGCGCCAATAATGAGGGACTATATTTGGAAAGATCTTTTAAGGTTATTTTTGTCTGTGATCATTGCTTCTAGACAGCCTGCTGACAACTGCTGAGCCCCCGCCCCCCCAGGGTCTGGTTCTCTCTGCTGATGCAGAAGCAGTTGACTGTGGGTCAGTGGAGGGAAGGGATGTGCACGCTGAGTTTCCTGCCCTGATTTTCAAGCAAATACATGCCACACTTTCACTGAAGCCAGCCACTGCCCACCTAAAAGACTGAAAGCAATTCTTTACCATTTCTTAAGAATTCCTGGTGTTATTGGGTCTCCCACTTCCCATGCTGCCTGATACACTCCTCCCTGAAGCCACAGTTTCAAGTCACAGCTGGAGGGCAGTTTCCTAGTCCCTAAAATCAGTGGGAGCTTTACCCGGCCTGGCATTGCCGCCAGCCAGGCTGAGGCAAGAAGAACCCTGGCAGCACCGCTCACCTAGATTCAGGGAGAGCAGGCAGGCCCAAGGGGCACAAGAAGAGCTTTCTATCCCCTTGGAGATCTCATTGCTGGGTAGGACTTAACCTGTTGCCTTCCCACACAGAGCTTGTTGAGGTGAGGACTGTTACAATAGGAACATACCTCTTCAAACTTATTCAAAGCAGCCTGTTTACAAGCAGAGCTGGCTAAGGAACAAGGCTTGTGAAAGCACTGTGTGGGTGAGGTGCTAGTTTATATTCAGATTCCTTAATGGGAGCCTATTTCTGAGGCTTCCTGAGGCTCCTCCTTACCTTGACTTGGGCAGTTTCTTGGGAGGGTCTCTCTGCTGCTACAGCTATTTGCAGCTGAGTGAGGTGAGAAAGCAGAAGTCAGAGACTGTAAAACTGACTTTAGGAGATAAGGAATTCACTTCATATTGAGCTTAACTGCAGGTTTATTTTAGGTCTCAGGAACAATGTTCTTGCTGATCTTGGTTCTGGAAGAGGGGTAGTTACTGCCTGGAGTTAGATGCTGTAGGCTGGAGGATGTTCTACCTTCTGTGAAAGCAGTCTTTGTTAGGCTGAGAGCTCCTTCAGACCAGAACTTACTTGGAAGACTTTTTTTAGAGACTTTCAATGGTCTTTACCTGGTGACAGGCTGTCCTAAGGGAAAGGAGTAAGGAGTGATCTAAGGGATGAGCAGATCTGCTGGTTAGAATAGCTGTGCAGGAGTCTCAGTTGCTGATTTCTATGCTGATTCCATGGGAGCTGAACCTCTTGTTTTTCAAATATCTGTCTCCACTCCTCTTAATGTGTTGTGGTGGGTTGACCCTGGCTGGATGCCAGGTGCCCACCAAAGCTGCTCTATCACTCCCCTCCTCAGCTGGACAGGGGACAGAGAATATAACGAAAGGCTCGTGCGTCAAGATAAGGGCAGGGAGAGATAACTCACCAATTGCCGTCATGGCCAAAACAGATCGGACTTGGGGAAATTGGTTTAATTTATTACCAATCAAGTACTTAAATCCTTGAAATACCAAGAAAGTAAATACATTCTGCAGCTTTGCAAATGAGGGAGTCACTTTGTGAAAGAGCTGGCCGTAGAAGGTAAAACTTGAGATCCAGAAGGAACTTTGTTGCTGGTGGCCAAGACTAGATAAGGGACTACAGAATATCTGAATTGTTGAAGAATCAACAGATTAACAGATAGATAAATACACATATATATATTGATGCTGGTTCTTTTAATTTAAAGTTAATTCTTCCAGGAGCCATTTGTGGAATAAAAGCATAGCAGTGGCCAGGTGCAGACACACACTTACCCTGACAATATTCTGCCACCTTTGTTCTATCTGGAGCTAGGAAGGAGGTGTGAGGAACCAGGATGCTCCTCCCAGCAGGCCTCAGTTTTTGAAAGGAATTGTAAAAGACCAAATTAAAGAAAGAGGAAAGAAGCACCCACTTTTGTGTGCCATTAACCCTTTTAGGCTGCTTTGAAAAGAATTTGGTAGTATTTCTGCCTTGCACTGACTCATTGTCACATTAGGAGCCACTCCCCTTCAGAAGAGGAGTATGAAGGAGTCTCTGTTAAGCCTGCAAGCAGATCCATTTAATGGACTGGGAGCAGTTATGTACTCTGTGTTTCTATGCTATAAATCCTTGAAACCTGTTCCACTGGTGACAGATGGCCTGGTTCAGGATTAATGAAACCACATATCTGTGCCACTGCATCAAACAGCTGAAGAAACTGGTATCAGATCCCCAACCAGAGAAAAATGTCAATACTCCCTTATTTCTCCTCCTGGAAATTTTTGCTGGAGCAGGGGGGAAGACAGACTTGACCATTTTTCTGAGATTTCTGGGCAGCAAGCAGCCTTCCCAGAGCAATCCTTTGCAGCAAGCTGCCTTCTCCCTGGAAGCGTAGACAAAATGGCCATTGTATGTGGGACTGGCTGTAGCAGCAAGGGGCGACCGTGCTGCAGGGCTCTGCATGCCAGGGCACCCGGGATGTGTTGTAACACAAGCCAGGCGCCATCGTCATGGTGGGGCCTGGTCGGTTTTTGTTGGGTGTGCTCTGTGGGGTGCACGTGGCTGGGTTTCAGGGTTCCCCAGACAGGAATACTGTGGCTGACTGCGACAGTGTCAGTTGGCTTCAGTAGGGCGCTGGGTAGCTCCAGGGCAGAGCCACACGAGTGATGGGCATAACAGTGGCACAGAACTGCCCACCACAGAGGTTCAGTTGGCTACCTACTTCATGCTGAAACTGTCACAGAAACAGAAAATGAGCAAGGAGACATTGTATCTGCACAGTAAAAATACCCAGTAAATTAATATTTTTAATTACTGTTATACACAGAAGAAATGAGAAAAAAAAATACATTCCAAACAAAGATTTAAAACAGTAAAATCAGCATAAAAATGTGTTAGGAAAAGATCCCAGATCAAGTGGCCGTACTGCATGTGGTGACCTTTACAATCACGGTAAAGGAAGTGTGCTGGAGACTTTCAGATGTGGCAAAATGCTTGACTCCCCGGGGGGGAGCAGCTGCTTCCGTCACATCTTTCAGTGCACTCTGCCTGGAATGCGTGGGAGAGGGGCTGGCGCGAGAGGCTCGCATGGGTACAAG
>NW_009613371.1:78115-81407 GCF_000690535.1 Cariama cristata
TGGAGCAAGCCTCCTCAGGTGAATTAGAAGCAAGACCTGGTCCAGCAGGAGCCTGCACAAGGTCTAGATACATGTGTTTGTACTGATTCAGCACTGTTGCCCAGCAGCTGGCTTTGGTTTCTTGCTTTTTATTGGTCAGGAAAAAGTTTCTTTTATTTCCTGATGCTCTCTCTGTCTTTTGACTGATCCGAATTGGCCCAGTCGTGCTCCCACTGGTGTCTCGGTGGCTCGGCCCCTGCATCCCACTTATATGAGACTGGCCTTGTGTTTCAGCCTCACTGTTGAGCTGTCACACCACTCCAGTAGCTCATCCTACAGCAGCGTAGTGTCACCACAGAAACAATACAAGCCACAGAAGTTTTGGCATTCCCGCCAACTGGCCACCTTTTTTCATTTGTATTCTACCTAGAGTTGTATGTTTTTATTCTTTACAATAAGAGCAAAAATAAAATAACATTAAGAAAATTTCCTCCAAACTAAGAAAACTAAAACCCATCAAACATTTTAAAGAAACGATAAAAATTGCATTGTGTTTGCTTCTGAGTTCATATTAAGATAAGATTTCACTGCAGCTGCTTCAAAATTATGGTCCATTTCACATGTACACAGCTCACGTTCCTTGGTGTGTAATTCCTCGCCTTCATTTGAGTTTGTACAGCAGCTAGTGCTACCAGAACTAAGTAGTTTCTAGCCGTGGCCCAGATTTGAAATCAGTGAACAGTGGCATTTTTATACTAGTTGAGAACATAGTGATTGTGTAGAGCTGTATTTCTAGAACAACTTTTGTTCTGGGCCCTAGGACTGGTGGTATGAGCACTTCCTTTGCTACAGAACCTGCTATTTCTTTGATTCAGGTGAAAAGGAAGTAATTCAAGAAGGATGTGCCGACCTTAGTGATTCCATCCAGGCCTTCTCTCTCTGCTGATTTTAAAGCCAGTGAAACTTACAATCACAGAAATTGAACATCCCTTTGCAAGTTGACCCATGAAACCTAGCTGACCTTCTGCAGAATGACTTCATTTTCTGTTCCAGTCTTTTCAACAGCCATGGCTGTGTTTTGGCTGGATTAGATTTATTCTAGCTAACAGTCAGGGATAAGACCAGACTGCAAAATTTGGGTCCAAGGTTCACATGTAAGAATTTGGTTGAGGCTTTTAGAATAACTAAAAACCATTTGCAAAACTGAAATTAGAGTTCAGACTTTTAAGCTAAACCCTCCTCAGAGTCCAAGTGTAGCTGAGCCCATCCTGTTAACCAGTATGAATAAATATTTTGCCTTTGCTTTCCATCTGCTGCAAACTGAAAAGGCAGTCACACATTGCACGCTTTAAGAGAAGTCCTGCAGATCCCAAAAAGCATTTTTAACACTAAGGTAGGATAATACTTGAGACTTAGATAGCACTTTACATCTTCAAAGTGCTGTATGAGCATTAAACCTCACAGCATCCTTGTGAGGTAGGTAAGTGCTAATATCCCTATTTTAGAAATGGGGTCAGGGCCTGGTCCCTTGCTGTTGTAACTTGGCATAGCACTGACCCTCATACACTTTTTACACCAGATCAGGACCTGGCCCCAGAAAATTTAAGAAGTGACTTCCCCAAGGCCACAAAAGGAGCAAGCATGGATAAAAGGCAGGGGAAGTATCCAGGAGGACTTCTGTCATAAGAAGTCAGCAACTTCTCATCCTCTTCCAAGAACACAGCAGATGCCTCTGCTTAAAAGAGCCCCTGTCTGTATCCAGAAACCAAGCAAAACGAAAGAGGCATCTGCCACTGAGCTTTACAGTTGCTGTTTGCTTTGATCTGCTTCTTCCAGAACAGCTCCCAAAATTACCATGACAGCAAGCTGGAAACATACAGGTGTTAGTGTCAAACTACGGGACCAGAAAACTTTGAAGAGCCACTAAAAATTCTGCAAAGTTTGTCCTGGGAATTTTGTATACTTGTGTAAAAATATATCAATTACCTCCACTGAAAGCTAGGTATTAAGCACGAATACAATTTTCTTGGTAGAGCAGGAGTAAAGCTGTTAAAATCCTCTGGCTTTGTTCTTCTCAATCCGCCATTTCTACACCAGCTTCACCCTCCTGATATCAGTGTGACTGGCACAGCCCAGAAGCATTACTAGCATTTAAAAACCAGTTGCAATTAGCATTGCTTCTTTGACTTCATTGGGAGTTCTGTGTGAGGAGGATCTATCTACAGAAAGATACAAGGCTGAAATAAAGGTGCTACATCTTTTATATGTCCAAATAAGGAGCCAAAGGATTTCCATGAAGGTGATAACTACAGAAAGCAAAGAGAGCAAAAGTAACTGGACAATGTGTGTAACCTCAAGTGACCATAGATGGGAATTGCAGAGGAGTGTTTGAATACAGCAGTGTGAAAAGAAAACCTCTGTACTTAGCAAGCAAAGGAGCTGATACTGCTGGGGCCAGGCACACTGCGCTGTGCTTCATTCCCTCTGTAATGTGCCTGGGCCAAAAACTGGGTGCTTCTCAAAGACTGTACACCTGAAAAGGAGGAGAATGGATCAAACCTCACAGTTTTACAGTGCAAAGAGACAACAGGAACGTCCACGAAGGCAGTGCCGCAGACAGTCACATCATCCTCACTTCTTGTTTGCTCCCTTTCAAAGTGAAGATTGCCCTCACTGGGGTTGAAGGAACAGTTTTAATCCCAAGAAAAAGTATTTAACACTGTCAGCAACAGCTTAGTGTTTCTCACGGTTTATGAAACTCAAAATTGTGTCAAATCGGTGTCCACAGCAGCTGGTCTTTTCCCAGCAGGAAAGAGTCTCCAGGAAAATGGTCTCATTCAAGTAATATGGATTAAAAGGAGGAATGCAGACCAGGAGAGATTTTGAAGATTGAGAGCCTTTGCCAGCAAACCTCTGAGCCAGCCAGGACTCTCCATGCCTTTGTATGCTGAGGGCTCTGCCTGATGTTCCTGGGAAGGCTGAAGCAGTTGCAGCGCTGGGACAGAGCCAGTGTGGCTGGCCAGGATGTGTCCCAGCCAGCCCGCTCCAGATGAGGAGATAGCAAGGGAACAGCAGCCCACTTGGGCTGCACATGTTTCTGCTGTCCCAGCTAGAGCCTCCCAGAGACCTCTGCCACCAGAAACTGCACCTCTGATGGCCAGTGGAGAAGACAGGGAAGGCCTCCTAATAAGACTTAAAAGATCCTCTTCTGCAAGTATCCAGTGGCTGATGGTGGAACAAAGCAAGCCAAGATGAAATAGCACACAGAAAAGGAACTCAGCCATCTTCAGGAAACTGAAGACGACTCACTTCT
>NW_009613371.1:81438-105949 GCF_000690535.1 Cariama cristata
AGAGAGAAAGAATCAAAATTCTAACTTTTAAATAAAGCTTACTTTATCACACACACATTTTCGTCAAAGCAAAGAGAAGCTCAGGGTGCGGGGAACTCCTCTGAAGATCTGCCAGCTAAGGACTGAATGTGCTGGACTGACCCGTGACAAGGAGCTGTAAATCAGACTGAAATGTGCTGTTTGCTCACATGCTGGGAGGACGGTGGGGTTCACCCCAAATGCTTAGATTTCTTCTTAGCTGGGTCAATCTGTTGCAGGAAGAGATTTGCAAACAGTCAAACTGAGTAACAGCAGGTGACATCCGCAGAGAGCTACACTGCAGGGTTCAAGCTGCGGCCAGGAGATAAGCAATGCTGATGAATGAAGATGTTTATGGCTCTAAATTCCCATAGCAGTTTACTCCAGGCAGGCCCGGGTGTGCCAGTGAATGAATACTGACAATATTACACAACAGCATTAAAGGAAAGAGATTACACGGGGCTGTGCTATTTACAATGCTTTCTCAATAATGCAGCTGACCTTTCTGATCTCTGTCTGAAAAGCAGCAGATGACTCCAAAGGGTCAGGATGGTTAACCTAGATTTTTGTAATACTGGCTGCATTGGCACTAATGGAGAAGTTGCGGGGGGAGTAAAGCCTATTCCCCATCCAGTCCCACCATGCGAGGCTGGGGAGGCAGACGGGACCCACTTAGCACCTCTCAACACCAAAGGAAAAGCCAGCAGGGTTGGTAGGGTTTCCTCAGCTGCCCCCTGACCCTGCCACACTCCTCGCAAAGAGGAATTCCTGCTCTGCCGACTTTGCCAGGGACTCAGTGCCAGGCTTTTGCCTGGAATGGTCCAGGCATGCTAGGTATGGAGACGGTCGTGACTTTCAGCCCACGAGGCTGGTCTGGAGGGGCTGATGTCCCTGTTTGGCTGCAGGTTTGAAGAGGTGCAGGAACCTTCAGCAAGCTTCCTTTGCACACCTGAGTGCACTCGGGTCTTAAAACAAGATGGGAGCATCTCAGCCCATGAGAGCGGCCCTAGAACAGGCAGAAGGAAAAAGTACATTCAAGATAGTTTCAAACAGAAACAGAGCTTGCTGTTAAATATCCTAAATAAGAGGAAAAAAATATACATATGATTGCAAATGAACTTGGATTAAAAATCAGGGCAACCTCTTCCTATATCTTTTTAAGAGAGTCTGAAGTCAGAAGTAATCTTGCTACAGCAGATGGGCAGACAAACCGACCAAAGAATGTGGATCAGAATTAAATAAGCTTTCCCAGCCCTGATGGCGCATTCTCACTGTGTCCATGTGAGTTCAAGAAGGAAGCAGCAGGCACTTTGTACACCCAGGGCAGTGCTTTTCAGGAACCTCTGCTGAAAAGGGGCTTTCCAAAAGCAAGTGGTGTAAAGCTGATCATTTACCACCAGCTGGCAAAACACACCACCAATCTACATCCAAAATCTGGGCCTTGACCACAGGAAATGCTCACACAAAGATTTGAGAGAGATACTGCAAGCAGCAGTACTGTAAAGCTTAATGAATATATGGAATATTATTTGTTAGGATACTGGGGAAGAAAGGCATAAAGGTTAGATTCTTGTCTGCTGTACTAAGGACAATTAGGGCATACAATAGTAAGACACGTGCTCAAAGTCCTGCTGTAAAAATCAAAAGTTCCTCATGTGCCCCTTACATCTCAGCTGTCACTGGTGGCTGCAGACACCGTGTAACTGTGCACACATGGCGGGGGAGAACACATCAGCCCGGCAACCTAAATGTTCCTGAAATCCCACCAAATTCCCAGTTCTGCCACACGTGGCCACGCTGACTTGCACCTCCAGACCTGCCCTGGAGCAGCGATCAGCCGCGATCAAAGCACACAGCACTGCATGTCAGCGCACCTCTTGCTCTCTGCTCGGTGTTTTGCTTTCATTCTGGTTCTGCTGGGGGCTGCCCCACATGCTGCCGTTGACTCCAAAGCTCAGCCCTCATCTGGATATGCTGTTTTTACTCTACCTCCAGGCTTCCTTTCAGCAGAGACAATAGCTCCAGTTTGTGTACTGAGTTTGTAATGCACAAAAAGAGACAAATGTCAGTTAAATTCATTTTTACCTATGACTTTCACAGAGATCTGTGCCTGTCTGCCTACTATTGAAAGCAAGTCTTCTAGCACAGCACATGGCCAAACCTCCTTTCCATCAGCCCTCCTTTTCCAGACATTCAGCATCTGTTTCAAGACTAACAAGTAACATACAGTAGTACAGTACTTCCAAGGAGGAGAAGTTGAATGAGTAGTACTGCAGGGACAGTCTAAGCTTTCTGATGTGGACTCCACACTGAAGTAAGCTGTATTCAGAGAAAGCCATTGAAAAAAAAAAGCCCCAAAGGTAATGCTTCAAAGAAGCAAAATCAACATCACCAATGTGCCTAGAGAAATGGAGATCTCTCTCAGGGGTGAATGCAGCTACAGCACCTGAGATATAACTCAAGTTGTTTACAGACTATTGGCACTCCACCTAGCTCCTCTTTCGGAAGTCCTCTTCATCTCTGCTCTCTACAGCTGACAGTGCAATAAGCATCTGGGCTGCATAGTAGGTAGCCATGATGATGAAGCGCGAGTAGGGCACAGGAAAGCAGAACTTGTTAAGTGCAATGGTCAGATCTGACACCATGAACAGCATCGCGCCGATGCAGGCCGAGAGCTTGGTCCATGTCCAGAGGTCGTTGCATAGCTGCATGCCGGCGACCGCTCGCCAGCCCATGAAGCCAATCAAGGCGATGTAGACAGCTACCAGGTAGGTGAATGGGCCTGAGAGGTAGGAATACAGGAAGGCGTAACAGGAACTGGAAACAAGGCCCATCAACAGGCCGGCTTTGAGGTCCAAAGGCTTCATGCCGAAGGCTGAAGAGTACAGGATGTGTGTGATGGCGAACATCAGCAGACCTGGAAAGAGGCATTGACATAGCAAGTGTGATCTTTTGTCAGTTGGTAGCAGAAGAAAACATGTGGCTCTATTGGGTTTTAAATATACTGCAACAAGCACAGGCTTAGATGTCCTTGCTGTGTTACAACCCTTAAAACTTACTTTCAGTGGGAACCACACTGACTCCTTGGGACCACTTTAAATTACCAGTCTGTGCACAGGAGATCAGCCTTAGCACCAAGCTCCCACTCTAAGACAAAGCCCAGGCGCATCGACAGCTGCAGCCAAGTGCAACTCTGTTGTGATGCAAGCCTTTTTGCTGAGGCCAGGTGAACGAAGCTGCTGCAGAAGGAACAAAGCTTGTTTTTCAGGTGGTTCCTCCTCCCCTGCTGTGGACGGAAGGGTGGGGGCAAAGCAGACCAAAGATCATCCCCTCTAACTATCTGGAGTGTTTTGCTCATAGGTCACGCGTGGAACAGGAAGGCTGGAATCAGAGCAGTGTAGGAACTAAATGTGAAACAAGATGCCAATCCCTCTGAACCCAGACACAAAGCCTGACCGTATTAAGCCACAAACCCAAAGGCACTCAGGGACTAAATCTGGCTTCTACTCCATCTCTGCCCACAGCTAGGAGAAACCTAAGCGGAAAGAAGCAGCTGGCATATTTCAGGGACTGCACCAATGTGGTCTGCCAACAATTTTATGGCTATTTGCAGGATTCAGATGAACCTTAGGTGGAATCAATCAATGAAAATAAAATGCCAGCTTCCCTTTGAAGTGCAACACCTCTGAGAAATGCCAGATGTGGGTGTTGGAAGGTACTGCCCATATGTTACTCACTTGCCACTAATCCATATTTGACAAAAAATGTCACCATGTATTGGTACAGCTGCTGACTACTAGCTGTCGTGCCAGTTGTAGATAATGGGCCCCAAACTGAGTCCAGCTCCTCTGGTCCTCTCGTTCTGAGACCCACTCACAGTGCAGCTGCAGGCTGTCCCACTTTATCCTGGCAGTGTTATTAGAGTAGCTGGAAGTTTTCCTGCAGCTCTAAAGCATGAAATGGAGAAAAGGATCTGGGAAGCTGAGCCCTTCAGCAGGACACTTGTTTACATTTAAAGCATGATGCTGTGGTGTAAAGGGCAGTCACTAAAACCTGCTGCTGGCAGATGTTTCTTCATCCTACTACTCTTGTGTTGAGGCAGCTCAAAGAGAAGTGTCTCCCTGCCTTTGGGGAGGACCAGATGAGACACCCGCTGAAAGCTCAGCCATGGTGGGATGAGAGGGGAACCCGCAGGAGGGAGGGGGCTGGTGGGGATCTGGGCTGCAGCGTGAACCTAGAGAAAATGGACAGCATAAAGGGGAAGGAAGAGAAGGGCAAAGGAGGGCAACGAGAAGTTGATGTTTCAGAGAGCTATTACACATCATGGGCACAGCACTGAGGAAACGGAGGAGGGATTTAGGACAAGAGCTGTTTATAGTGTTATAGTGTAGGAAAGGTGAGAGCTCTGGGGGCAGTAAGGAGCAGCAGGTTACTTCGCCCTAGCAGTGAGGAGTGGTTTTTCCTTCAGTGGCATCATATGGAGAGTTCTGGGATGAGGAACTGAAGAATGTGTTGTCCTTTGTGCAGGCAGCTGGCAACAAGGAGGAGGAAGAGAGGTGGACGGGATGCGGCAGCCAAGCAGAAGCTCAGAAAGGCAGGGGGAGTTTTGGTGATAATGTGGTAAGGCTGGTCACAGACCAGGGAGTCAGCTCCCAGGTTTGCTCATTCTTCAACACCCACAAATCAAGCCAGGAACTGGGGAAACCTGTGACAGCTGCACAGGGAGGGGGGGTGCATTCCTCCTGCATTGCTGAGCCTTTGACTTGGTCCTCCCGACCACATCAGGCAGATCAGCCCTTTTCTCTGTCCGCTTCCTTCCCCTGGATTTCTTTCCCCCTCCCTGCCTCTCAGGGTGGCAATAAGGCCTTTTTGTTATTCCCTGTCTTCTTCACCAAATTCATAAGTTGTTTCTAAGTGCCTGCCATCAAAAGAGGTGGATGTTAACACTGTAAAGTATCTTCTACATGCAGTAAGACACTGGTCAGAAAATAGCATTAGTGGACTGTAACAGCAAAAATGAAAAAAAGTCAAGTGTGCCAGGAGTAGGTTCCCAGGCTCTCAGTTCCCTATAAAGTAATGAACAAATGTCCTTTTATAAACTCATTGTCTCAAAAGCTATTCAAATCAGCCCAGTTCCCAACCTTTTTTTTCAGCCCAAAAGCTGTAGAAATTGAAGAGAACGTACATTTTTATCTAGTATTTCCTCTTATTCTCCTGAAATTTCAAATTCTCACAAATGATGTCAAAAGGTTGAATATTGTCAGTTGTCAACAACAGCAGCCTGCTGAGTTTTAAACAGGAGAAAATAAGTTTTGCAGGAGAGGTGAAGGATGAAGTGGGATGGTGCACTTTATCTGCTACCAGCTGAAACGCAAATGTTAACACTTCACTGTGAAGATGGTGGCTCAGATTAGCACGGACTGAGGCAGGCAGGAGACAGCCAGGATGAAGGCTGAGATTTTTCACAATGCTGCAAGTGAGCTTTTCTTCTCCTTAAGAAGAAAAATGTGTTTAAACTCACAAAGCAACACTTCTCAGTTGTGAGACGGGGCAAAAATCTAACTTATTTGCAGATTAAAACATATTAAGCAGATACTGAATTGCTGTGACTGGTTGACCTTCCTCTAGCACTGAATTGGAGAGGGAACTCGGAGATATCCCAGTTACGTGGGAATGGAGAAGCTCAGAACAGTCCATGTACAAAAACGGTCATGGTAAGAATCAGGCCTTGAATGTTTTCCAAGCCACAGCTCAAGGAGCAATTCCAGGAGGCAAAACAGAAGCACAAGGAGTCGGGCTGAGGTGACCTGCGCTGAGCCGGGTACCCCTGTTAGGAGGGGGCCTGTCAGTGGGAATGCCAACACTCAGCACAGAGGGGATGGCACCCCAGGAGAAGGCTGGAGCTCCTCAGCAACATGCCCAAGGTTCAGCCAGATAGATCCAATCCTCAGGATGTAATCTAAACCCCACCAAAATCAGTAAAAATTTTTACATGAACTTTTAATGAGATGGGGATAAGCCCTGGGGAAGCAGGATTAAAACCAGATTCAGAGCATTTGGCTGTTCATATCTGGTATTTCACATACTTCCCCCTCATAAAGAAAAGGCTTGTGGGAATCCCAGAATAAAACTAAATACTGACCTCATGAGAGGGGGAAAAAATAAGCCTTTGACTTTCAGAGCTGACAACAGCACAAGTCAGAAAAGTTCCCTCGTCTCATCACATTTTCAAGTGGGACAGTCACAGCAGCCAGTTAATGGTGGGTGTTACATGAGATCCCTGTGCTGATTAAATTAACTTCAGAAACCCCACCAGTCAGTTTAGTGAAGGACTCAACTGCTGCTGATTTCTTGTAACAGTCAAAGGTCACGGAGAGTGTTGCTGCAGGCTGGTTCAACATGGCTTTAAATGATTAATCTAAATCATTACGTTCTAGTCTGCAAGCTAGCAAAGTAAAAGAAGCTTGTTTTGCTCTGAGAGATGTGGATCTTTCTGTAGAGAAGACAGGCCATTGTGGTAAGGTTTGTCCTTGATTCCTCATCATTTACGTGTCTTGCAAAACAGACACATCTTGTACAACAGGCTGCATGATTCACACTGATGAACCTGCTAGCAGGGCAAGATTTCTGATGCTTTGGTTTCTAGCATCCACTTAAACACCTCCCCCAGGCTACGGGCTTGTCTATCAAAACATAAGAGACCTCTCCACCTGTTCTCCACTGAGGATGTTGTACCATCTGTCCTATTTCTGATCCTTGTAGCGAAGGGCTGATAGATCTCCCTGCAGAGAGATAGGAGGTAGATACTTCCCATAGCTTCATGGGAGCTGCCGAGTGCCGTGAACATTTCCTTCTCTTCCCCAGGGATTCTGCCCATGCCACCTTCCCAGCTCCAGCCAGATGAGATGCTGTGAGCACGTGCCAGGGAACCAAACCTGCCCCAATTACCTCTCTAACCTCAAGAGAAGCTCAAGAGAAAGATTCATCCATGGTGTGACTCCTCTAACCATGATGGATTTTAGTCAAGGGATGAGTGCTTCCCATTGCCTGGGGCTTAAGGTGTACATGAATAAACAAAACACGTGGCCCAGCAACTTATTACTAAATAAAGAGGGTAACAGCTGGACACTGTGGCATCCCTTTAAGACTGACACCGCACTCACCATGAATGAAGTAGCCCTGCTCCTGCCAGATGAGAAAGGCATCTCCCACTGCCGAGAATATGAGTCCCGCAAGGATGCGGCTGGCGCTCCGGTGTGACACTAGGAAGTTAATTCCATGAGCCAGAAGGAAAACCCACAGGCAAAAGATGGGCAGACATTTGATGAGGGCACTGAACCAGGAGGGGCTGGAAGTTGGCAGCCAGAGGACAAAATAGACACAAGTGGCTTTAAAGAAGGGCACCAGTTTGGGACCTTCACTCTTCACCTAAAAGAAACAAACATTTAAAAAAGAGAAATTAATAGGATCATCAGAAGTATTAGTGGAATAAACTGCATAACAGAACCGTCTCCTTCCTTTTGAAAGCTGCTCTTTCGTGTATACTGTCAGCTAGCAGCATTTCTACCCTGGGAAAGGCTCGTTGAATTTGACCATGATCCTCAGCCTAGACTGACTGTTGTGACCCTCTCTGCTGAAAACACGTCTTGGCTGGCAGGACAGGTTTTGGGTGATGGAGATGGAGGAAATTTTAGATACTTTTCTTTATTTAATCTACTGAAAACATTTAGGTCATCACTCAAACTCCTCTGGTGGTCCTTGCCACGTATCTTGTGTTTAGACTAACCCCTTTTATACACCTCCTTTCCTGTAGCTGCAAAAATACTGCACTCCCCATGAATATCCCAGCAGCAAACAAGCCAATAAAAGTGCAGATCTTCCCTCCCATTTTGGCAAATCCTCGTGCTTAGCCAGTTGCAGATCATCCTAAGGATACAACCTCTCTTCTAACCCATCCTCTCTCCTGCCCTGTAGTCTCATGCCTGGAGCTTGCTGTTGGCATCACCACATGACTTCAAAACTCATCACATCAACCTCCCAGGTGAGGATGTCACTTCCTCAGCTGACTAATATCAACATCAATCACATGTTGCTTTGTTCTAGCATTCACTAATAATATACTGCCCATATTGCAGGAAACATTTTGACTCAGGGCTCTACTGTGTAAATCCCGACACAAAAATGCAGCATGAGCACTAGGCTACTCCTAACAAAGCCACAGCAGAGGCAGGGTGCAGAGCTACAGACTCCGCAAGCTGGGTCTGCTCTTAGCACAGACTTTGCTGAGACCGCTCCGGGCAGTGATACGATACATACTGTGTTCACCTGCCCACCTGTGATACTTCTGCATTTTAGTGCGGGTGGAGAAAACCCCATGTGAGAAACAAAGCTATGCTTTTATTTTCTGCTGGAGTGCAGCTGAGGGCCAAAACAAGGAGCAAAGGAAGAGACTGTGATCGCCTCATGTGCCTGCCTGAGCTATGTCCTGGGGTCTTTTAGGAGGCCTGTTTCCTCCTGCAGCTAAGGCAGTGCAACCTCCAGAGCTCCTCTGCAAGCAGGCGTTCACTCTCAATCTTATCATTTCTTTGGTCAGGCAAGATTTAGTTGCTTAATATCATAATGACTTCCTACTACTCATTGCCAGTGCACACAGAGGCCTCACACACTGCAGGAGGACACCGGGGAAAATTTAGAGGCATCGGAGCTGGGTTCACATTGCAAAGTCCACCAAAATCTGAACATCCATGTGGGACACTCTGGGGTTGCTTATCTCACGCAAGGAGACCATGCTCCAAAAACCTGCAAAAGAAACATTGGTCTTTTTTTCCAAATCACTTGGCCCTATTTCTGCTTCCTGCATCATGGGACATTGCCACCAATGTCCATCTTCCTTTGATGCAACGTGCCTTGGTGCAGATACCTAGAATGGCTGAAGACCGCACTACAAGTATCTCCATGCTTACGGTGCTCAGTTAATAAAGCCTAAACTCATCAAAATTCAGGAGCAAAGGGAGTCAAGTGAAGCTGGAAGAAAGAGGCAGAGGCAGCAGAGGGCATCTTCACATGCAGTATCTAAAAAGGGAATGCAATCTCTGAAGCAGTAAGACCATAAATAAAGGGCATCCCAAGAAGACAGTGCTTTCAAAATTGTTCTCACATCTGATGGAAATTTCCCCAGCATATCAGCAGTTTCTTAGCAGTAAGGTATTTCATTATCCCTGTATACATTATTCATAGGCTATTGCCAACACAATTTTTAAACACTCCATTAAACAACCAGGCTACACAATTCACTCACAAAAGGACATCAGCAAGCCGTTAACTTTCTTGTATTACACAGGGAGCCTGTCGTGAGTCCTCTACTTAGGTTGTCTAAACTAATCACCATTTACCACGTCTTGTCTCTGCTCCTTGGGAGAATTCTGGCAGCAAATAACAAATGAACTTGAAATAAAAGTCATAAAAGCCCACGTAGTCTCACAGCACTGGGGGTGCCTGGGAACTATCAAGTATCGTAAGGGAAGAGCACCTCCTTCAGACCCAGCACCTTGCCCTTCTGAAGTGACACATCAGGTTCAGATTATCCAAAGCCAATGCCTGGCTCCAGCTCTGCCTCCTCCCCTTCTCACTCTTTTCTATTAAAAATGTAGTTGATGACATTCATCCTCTCACAGTTGCAGGCAACAGATGACAGCGCTTCTGGCAGGGTTTCCTCCTCTCCCCAACAGTTGTGGAGGATCCCCACCATGCCGTAATGAGCTCAAGATCTTCAGCACGGGAAGTAACAACCTCCAGAGCCACAAAGTGCAAAAGAATTTACAGCATCAGCGGTGCTCCAGGTCCCTGTAGCACTCTCAGCTAAGGTAGGTAGTTCTCTACCTATGAAGACAAAAGTTTATGCTGAAAGACATAGTTCAAGTTCAGCCTTGTTTGCCACACATCACAGAGGCACTGTTAGAAGCATACAGGAGAGTATTTGGGTTAATAAACACAGGAAGTTTTATTTAATACCTCATATTAAAAGAAAAACACCTGCTAGAAGCAGTTACCATTACAATCACAGCTTGCCCTCCCCTGTGTGCGTGCATGATGAGACAGGTTTTAATTACACTTGTCATTTTCCCCAGGAACCTTGCCTTACTGAATATAAGATATGCACTTGTGCGGAAAGATTATGTTTGCTTGGTAAACTTAAAATTACTTACTATTTGAATGTGAATTTTCCAAGCCTAGCCAGCATTATTTTAAAATAATGGTTTGCATTATTTCCAGCCTAATAATAAATAAGGAATCTTTCAGGCATAAGGGGTCAGATTCCAGTCTCAGTTACTCACTCGTAACCCTGGAATTTACAGTGTTACAGAGTCCTCGTATAAGAATAACCTCGTATATCTAGAAGGGCTACAGGCTTCTCATCATTAACGCTTCATTCGTTTACACTTTTCCTACAGGTATTCTTCAAATGAGCTATTTCCAAACATGGCCTTGCCCATCACTGAATGTTGCAGCTCAGTGGAGCCCCTGTTGTGGCTCTGACCAAAATGAGTGCCCCGTGAGGGACAGCGCTTGCTGAGACAGAGGTACCTGCACAGCTGAGGGCTGGGCAGCACATCCTGCTGGGATGGTATCGCACTGGAAATACTTGGGAGACATCTCCCAAGAAAAACTGGAGCATTGAGAGGGTGAGGCTGGGGGATTGCCCTCTGTTTGGACATGTGGCTGGGGCTTGGGAAGAGGGGATGGGGCAACTTGCCACCTGGAGGACAAGTCAAGGCTGGTATTGGGAAACCATGTACCAACATGAGTGGAGGCTGTGGCTTGATAAAAGCCAAGCACATAATCCATGACTGGACTTGCCAGTACGTCAGGGAAGGGAACATTATTTCTTGGCTGCATGGATAAATTGCATCAAACCACCCATCTCCCTTGCACCTGTGTCTCAGAGACGGAACATGAGATGGGGCTGTGCTGTGCTGTTGGAAAAGGCAGCACTTAATGCACATGACAAGATCCTTTTTGCTAATGTGTGTGATGATTGTCATGGTTCTAAGCTGGGTTTTGCCATTTTGTTACAAATTCTATTGCATTTTGTTTCCCACTTCTTTTCTTCTTCCACTGCTAATTTACTCTGTGCTGAAATGCAGTACAGAAAATATCTTGAATACGATGACAAGGCAGTATTTCCAAGTTTTCAATTTCTAAACTGAGCCTAATTTAGGGCATTTTCTCAACTGCTACGCCTACTAAGTTACTTAAGAGTCTTTAAAAATAAGTTTAAATTGCTGTAAAGCCACTATCTCTGTATTTGTGGAATTACAGTGAAAGTAACATTTATTAAATTATCTGTATCCAACGAAATCCAACAAAACCCTCCAAGACGTAGGCAGTCTAGGAGGAAGTTGTGTCCTGGCTGTCACCAAGAGATGACCAGATGATCTCCAGAGCTCCCTTCCAACCTCAACCAGTCTGTGATTCTGTGATCTTCAAACAGAACATAGTATTGGCACATGCAGCTCTATAGAGGTTCAGGGCTTGGATATCCACGTCCTTGCTAAGGATTCATAGGTTTAGAATATCCCTCTTGTTTTGTGTGTCCTCATTCTGCTCCAGTTTGAAATACTGCTCATTTCCTTGTTGCTGTTGTTCAACGGTGACAGATGACACTATGACCCAAGTATTCCAACCATGCTGTGATTTGGTAGTGGTGTAAGATGTCTTGAGAGGTCAGGCTGGCCGATGAAGAAACACAGTTACAGGAGAAGTGTCAGACCTGAAGAAGTAACTCTGAGTCAAAAGGACTGACAAAAAGTTCCCAATGTGCAAAATACAAGACGGAGCACACAAAGATGACCAAAAGCTTCATTCAACAGCTCCTAAGCTATATCTGCAAAGTAGTTATTGGTGACTTGCCAAGAGCCCGGGGGTCCTTGCTGGATGATCTCTTCTTGTGCCTCCCCGCTATGCAGCACTAGGAGATGGTCATGATTCACGTCTGTATAAACCAATATTCGCTATGAAGTACGGACCTGGGAAATATCTATGAGGCTCCTCAGCAGCACAGACAGCCTGTTCTGACTGCTGCAGGCACATAACCAAGCCAAAAAAATTATAGCTAGCTCCTCTACCCCAGAATAAACTGCATCCACAGAGGAACAGCACATTTGTAAGACAGTGCCCTGATTTTCTTTAACATTTTGGAGCCAGTTCTCTGTATGTACATCACAAGTGCGACGAAGAAAATCCAGCTGACACAGGGAAGGAGACATCTTGCTCCTAAGGTTCAGAAGAACATCAGAAGCTTGTTGCTTTGAAATGCTAAAGTTGGACAAAGTTCACTGTTCCTTATCCTCACACTGGTCCCAGGAAAGAACATGGGAGTATCAAATAATGCTCTTCTCTCTGCACGTCTCCTAAATCAGCCTGCACAGAAAATGAGTATACAGCGACTTCCAGACACCAGCTGTGTGCCAGTCTGCTGTGGGGATATGGCTCACACCCATTGGGCCGTAAAACGCTGCTTTCCAGGAAAAGTGTTTCCCCCAGAGCAACAGGGAGCCAACATAATTCCCCATCAGTCTGGGCCTACGCAAAACCCATCTTTGTGCTTAACCAAAACAAGGAGATCATAAGGAGAAGCCCGTGTGTGCACAGATCCTAGCCAGAAGCAGCCAATTTTCCCCTGAATTCAGCAACCTGTCAGCTTTTGGTGAACCAAGGAGGAATGCAGCAGTGCTGGGCAATTCCTGGCCACGAACCCACGTCAGCCGACTGCAAAGCCGCCATCCTCCTGGGCTTGCCTGCACGCTCCCACCTTCGCCTAGATGGTGCAACATCAAGCTTTCTGAAAGTGTACACACTGAAACTGATACCAAAGAGAGAATTTGTAGGCAGGGTGCCAGATGTGTGTGTAATTAGGAGGATTCAGCTGTTAGGTACCCAAATTTACCATTTACATCTTCCCTACCCAAGGCAGACGCAGGGGCCGTCGCAACAACCAGCCCTGGCACAAGCCCTCGCTTGGCCACAGAGCAAAGGCCCCAGCAGCCACTCTGGCCGCTCAGCTCTGCATCCCATCTTGGGTGGCTCGCAGAGGTGAGAGAGGAGGAGCTGGTTGAGACGTCAAGGGGCCAGCCAGTTGGTACTTTGCACTCCACAGCCTTGCTGAAATATTAGGGCTGGCTGGGACAGCCCTAACTGGTACGCTCTGGTGAGTGTAGGTGAGTACAAAGCGCTTCACCTCCAACTCTGCTCTCCTGCAGGAACAAACATGCTCCCCGGGGACAACCAATTGCCCTTTGCCAAGGAAGGCACTGGATCGTACATGCCCCAAGTTGTTCCTGAATAAAATTCTGAGAAAAAGTGGTTGTTTATGGAGGGTGGTGAAGAGTTACTGAACCAGCCAATCAACCCTGCCTGAAATAGTGTGTTGGTACAACATATTTGTATAATTAATAAGAGGGTTTATGTTTGTGTTGGAGGTGCCACAGGCCAGGCATCCAAGGCACATGGCTCCTGAACAGGCTCCACATGCTGCAAGAAATTCAGGGTGCTAGATAAACCCTCTTCCCCTCAAGTGGAGACAAGACCGTACAGGGTCCATCTAAAATGGACTTGTAAAATACCTAATAAACCACCCAGAAGTTGGTACCTGATTTACCCTTGGGAGAACGTGTGTACTGATAGTCCCCTGTCTCCATCATGCTTATGCCATGCAATGAGTTTCGCCAGGCCTTGCAGTGCTTTTTTGCAGCTGCTGGCACTCCCCAGCACAACTCAGGGCCTCCATTTCTCTGACAAGGGTAATGCACTGAAACTCAGCTTGCGCTCGGCTGTCCAGCCAGACCTGTTCACAAGTGGTCAAAAAATCACGGTTTTGTCTGACCGAAGAGCTTCCGTCATTCAGCACAAGACAGAAGTAACAGGGCTCGGCCTGAACACTTCCCATCTGCAAAAGGACCATCCTCCTAGCTCAGCCACATGTGGCAGGAGCCGTGGGTCCAAGGCAGCTCTTCTGTACCCATGGTCTCTTCAACTCCTCCTGCAATATAGGGCTGGTTTGTTGGCTTCTCTCATCCCTCCCTCTACCCCGGCAGCCTGGGTACTTAACTCTCTGCCTCCCCCCAGTTAAGCAAAGTAAGCTCCTGCTCCATTTCCCAGCTTTGCTCCACAACAGACTGACACAGGGTTGAGAGCTAGAAATATTCGACTTCTTTTTTTTAACGACCAAGCTATGGCTATTTGCCAGAAAAATACAATTACAAATTTGGCACGGGCTTTCACAGCCCTTGGGCAGTGAACTCAGCTATATTGCTGCAGAAGTTCTTGCTATCAGAAAAGTCACCCTTTGGTGGAGGCACAGGGGAGCAGGCAGCGGGTGAGGATTAATCAAACTGGCATCTAACGAGGGCCCCTGTGCAGGGCTGGGCTGCTCCACACACAGCTGCACGCAGAAACGAGAACCGCAACAAAAGTTCTCATTTCCAAGCCAAAATCCTGCCTGACTTGCAGTCACATCAACATTCAACCTAATCTCCGGATTAACCGTGGAGGGGATGAAAACCTATCAGCACCAAGGTTAAAATCTTCCAGACGAGCATCTTCCCCCCAGATGCAGAAAGAAGAGAGCAAATTTGGAGCAGCAGTTTCCCCGCAGCCGCCTGGCAGCAGGGCAACGTTTGCCTGCACCAGCCTCTCCCAGGGGAACCCTCAGCTCCAGTCTCCGCAGCGCGGGAGCGCGCCTGGGCACAGCCGAGGCACGGCACGGTACGGACACCCGGCTGAGCGGCAGCAGGCGAGCGTCGACATCGGGACATCGTGTACCAAGGCAGCTGGGGAGCACGTGAGCAAGGCTCATCGCGTGGTGGGAGTGCCAGCGATGCGAGATTGCAGACGCGGCTGTTGCAAAGGTCTCTTTCCTGATGTTTGCTCTCCAAGTGTGATTTCTCCACCACAGACTGCTGTCTGTCCCGAGCTGTAGGCACGGCTCAAGAGAAGTCTGTGCTACCCAATCCTTTACCTTAGCCAATCTCCCTATCATCTGTTGTATGGGAGTAAATTTCTGAAGGGGATTGTCTAGGATAGGTGTTAGGAGAAAACCGCACTGAACACACAATGTATGAAGGGTATTTAAAGAAACGGCTCGGGACGGTAAAAGAGAGAAGCATTAGACAAGCTTTGTGGCCTTCTCCAGAGGACAACAAAATAGCTACAACCGTGAATCCTTCTGTAGTGCTCAGGGAGCGAGATGAGGGGTAACAGGCAAAGGGGGCAGGCAGCCTTCACTTCTGCCCCTTCCCAAGTTAAGGCAGGGGAACCGAAACTGCCACTCACATAGACATAGCAAAGCCCGTGTTAGCAAAGCTGCAACACAAATACACAGCAGTCACGTCTTGTCTTCAGGTGTTTAATGAAGAAATTAAAGAACGCTGAGCAGTCACACTGACTGTGCTCATGGGGCTGCTGATGAGGCCAGTCTGGCTCAGCAGCCAATGTGCCCTGGGAGCTCTTGGACATTGCAACTCTCTGCTGCTATACCCACAAGTTAAAAAAAATGCATCTGCAAACACCTGGGATGTAAAATAGCACGGGAAAATGTCACAAATAGGAAACTGGAGTCTTGCCTTCAAAAGACTCCTTGCAGGAGGCCTTAGGAATGTCAAGGAACAGTCCCATAACAGCTTAAAGTAGAGGCAGGTGGTTCTGTAGCCAAGGAAATAATCCCCATCGCATCAAGCCACTGTCTGTCCCACGTGTTGCAGCAGAAGCCCACTCCTGCTTCGTGCCTTTTAAACCATGACATTGCCCAAAGCTATCTTGAGACACTGGACCACGGTGTTTCCTCCAGCAATTAAGGAAGTTACAGCATCCATAAAGGTATCTCCTGTACTGAATAGAAGAAGAAATCGTGTTAGCTTGGCTAACTGTGGCCACCGAGCTATGCAACAGTGTCTCCGGGACCTTCATCCACTACACAGGACCTACTGCTATCAGGCCAGGCAAAGTGAGATACTGTTACACCAGCCAATACCTTACAAAGTCACTGGGGTATCTGCCTTTGGCTTTCTGGGACCACAGGGAAGCCTTCAAGATGGGGACGCCTTTCTTTAGCAGATGTTAACTCATCAGAATCAAATTACAGACAAACACATTTCACCCTGAACCGAAGACTCAGCTTAGACATAGGTGCTTTTGCTAGGGCTTGTTTTGTTTGGGTTGGTTTTGCTTTTTTCCATTACCGAGCATCATCTGTTCTGCCTACCGGACTAGCACAGGACCATAAGCAGGGCTATTTTAAAAACCTTTTCTTAACCTGCAGTAGTAATGATTGACTCCACATCTGTAGCAATCCTATAGCTGTCAGCAGTTTCGGAGATTGCCTTCTAAGTACGGTCGGCAACATACCATTGCCAATGACCAACAATGTTAAACCAGTCATGAATTCAAATGTCCCTGTAGGGCTGTAGGAGCTGTCACAAGCTAATGCTTTCAGGGTAGTCCATTGGCTCTCAGAAATGAAAGCAAAAAAATAGCATTTGCCTGCCAGCAGCTTATCTCAGAGCAAAGATTGCTTTTCCTTCTGGGGATTCCAGTCTTCCTTTTTGTGTAACAGAAAGCAAGCCTCTCCAAACATTTCCTTTGCTGTAACACTCACAAAAGAACCCCCCGCAGGTGTTTAAAAACTTGAACCACAATGGGTCTTGTCTTTTCATTTTGCTCATCAGAGCTGCAGTGCTGCCACTGCAAGGGTACGCACCCTTGCAGCGAGGTCAGGTGGGGCTGTGTCCCCTCCTGCTGCCCAGGACCTCGGGAGGATGCTGTGAAGCCACAGGGAAATTCAGAAGCCAGACAGCACCCTGAAATGTACAGTCAGTGGCTGTCCCAGGCAATTCCTCTCAGGATGGGAAGGGGCAGTTATTGGCTTGTCACACTAAAATCCAGATAAAAAATTTCTAATGCTTATGAAAAAGCCTCCGCAACTCATCCCGGGGATGATTTCCAGGCTACGAACACACATTCTCAGGAGACTTGTCATTATTTATATCACACTCTTCTGTGAAAGAGAATGCAGATTTCTGTTACCCAGGAAAAAGCAGTGTTAGGTTTTATGTTGGTCTGAGCATTGCCTTGGAGGGGCTGGCTGTGGGGCAGAGGGCCACAGCAGAAAGCAGCATCCCCTTGCAAGACCCGTTACTGCAGACAAGTGCCACGCACTGACATCTGCCCCACAATCTGTGTGGCAAGACTGGGGCCTCTCTCCAGTCTCTCTGAGATGGGTGCAGACCCAAAATGAAATGCCCCAGGGAGAACTGTCAGTTCTTTCCTTGTCAGCACCAAGGGCAGGCTGAGCCTCTAGGTAACAGCAGTGAGGGGTCTGCACGCAGCGTTTTGTTCCCAGGGCTGAAATCCACCTTTTGCCTCTCACTCTCCCATCTCCAGCCTTATTTGCACCCCACAGCCCACCACATGTCTGTACTTGTTGGAGGGCGCCAGCCACCCCGTCGTTTTGCTGCAGCAGGGGGGATGCAGGGAAGAACAGGTGCTATGGGGAAACGGGCACTGGGCAAAGCTCTACCCTGCCACATGCTGCTTTGCCAGTAGGGACTAGTATTTGGGAGGCAAAGGAGGCCCTTCCATCCAGAAGCAACTTCTTCAGCAGAGACAACCTCATTTTACCTACAACCTATGGGGAATAATGCAGGTCTAAATGAAAAGCATTGCAGGCATTGGTGCTCTCACAGCCCTTCACGATAACACCTAAGAGCCATGAGTGTAGCAGAGAAGGCAGGTGGCACGTGACAGGCTGTACCAGCCATTCCCAAAGACGTGCCAAGGGTGAAACCACTTCCAGCACCCCAAAGGCACTTTTGCAGCTCACCTTTCTGGCTCACACAACAGATTCGTGCACACCTGGCAGGTGAGGTTTTTGCAAAAGCAATGAGAATGCAGAACTGTGAAAGGAGGGGAAGGCAGCTGCCAGTCACTGGAAAAGCTCGCAGCTCTACGCAAGAGACTTTCGCTGTACAGATCTTCACAAGGAGCTGCAATAAGATCAGCAAAATCTGGCAAAAACAAGTAGGGCTGTGCTGGGAAACCCAGGAGGGACAGCTCAGTTTGTCTTATGCTTAATGGAAAGCTGAACGAAAAGCTCTACCTGTCTATCGTGTCCTGCAGGCTGAAAGCTTGTGAAACACCAATGTTAAAGAAAATTAGAAGTGAAAATCACAATGTACTCCAATAAAGATATGTATTTAGAGAAGCGCCACTCTGGTACCTTACAAAAAAGCAGCAGCCCTCCTCACGTTATCACGGGACCAATATGATTTAAGAGACAGAAGGAACTAAGGTTAAAGTATGACAGCGGAGTCACGGACTTTATTTCCAGTATGTATTCTTGTGCCAAGATATTGTGACCTGGGCAAGTCAGTATCAGACACAAATTAGATGAAGATAAATTGGACTTTCCCAGTCAATCTCAACAGATGTGGAGTGGGCAGGTGCAAACACTAACCTGTGCAAACACTAACCCACGCACTCCCAGGATTCACACTAATACATCAAGGGTTTCCCTCGCAAAACCCCTGCTGTAATGGGGCCGCATATACAAATGCGGACCATGCTCACAAATGACTGTGCGCTGCTTACCATTGCTATGCCCTTTATATTGAGGGTGCAAGTCCACAGCTGCATGGGACATTAGCCAAGTGGAAACTTCACAAACTTCAACTAAGTGATAAGCTTTCATCACACTCCTTTTATATCAGGGTTGGAGGGAAAAGCCATGAAACTTGCTTAGTTTCTCTTGCAATGGAGCACAAGTCAGCACTGCTATCACAGCACCCTGGCTGGCTCTGATTTATGCCGTAACAAAACCAAAACACACAAGCAAATAGGGATACGGTAGCCAAGCTATGGTCTCGGCCAGCACAAGCCCAAGGCCAATTCAGTAACACGGCTTGTCTCATCTCTCCTCAGTCTCGTAAAGTACATGTTTTGCAGTGATCTACAGGAATTTGTTTTTGGGATAAAGTGTAGCCTGCTGGTAAAAGCAAGGCATTTCCATAAGCTCACAGCAAGGTGAATCAAAACAGCCACCATCCTCATTTATAGGCAAATTTGCAACACAAGAGTCAGCCTGCAACATTAAATTAACGCAGGAAGAGACACAAGTTGCACTTACCCAGAGAGAAACTGCGCCCTGTGTAATTCTGGGTCAGAGGCTGCGGTGTGAGCCCCCGGGCTCTCTGCGGGTATCTGAAATCCTTCCCACCCCAGCACGCTTGAAGTCTTCCAGGAAAGCTCTCGCCCAGCCCAGCTACTGCGTTTCGGCTCCGGTGGCGTCTAATCTCCTAGGCACAGTTTTCTGCTCCATGTCACCTGGGCATTTGTTCACGTTCAGCATTACACGGAGGGATGCTCTAGACTGACACACTTGTCATACAGAAACCTGTCATTAGCTTAAATGCTATTTAGATTATGGCAATATAAGAAATGGATATAGGAAGGGCACAAGCGGGCTAGAAGAAGCAGTAATGCTTACCTTCATTTTAGCATGCTGCAGTAAGCAAAACCTACATCTCTATTGTAATGACAAATCTATTGGGCATTGTGTGACATGAAGGGCAGTAGAAAAATTAAGTGCTAATATAATAGCCACTTAGGCCTCCAGGAGGGAAGGGAGACATAGCTAATAATCTTTTCGCTGTTCAAGAGTTTCCACATGCTAGCAGAAGACAGGTTCCAGATGCTATCTTTTTCTAAGAGTATAATTTCACTGGAGTTATTATTTCCTCAGTATTATGCAGTTACCCACAGAGAAAGATAACTTTGGCTCCTCTGTCGCACTCAGTGTATTTTGGATATAGATACTTTAACAGGAAAAGAGAACGGAAGAAATGCATCTCTGTCCATTCAGAGGAATTATGTGTAAGTACAGGCTTCAGAACTGGACCCATAATCTTAATGCACAAAGCACACTTTGAACAACAGCCGCGTGTGACTTGAGTGAGATACTTGAGTTAATGAAGCCTTTAATCTCCAGCACTGCCTGCAGCCCTGATTGGCACTGTTTAATACAACCACACTGGGACTGGGAAGAGTGTGAGAAGTTCGCACTAAGCCTCCAATTTCAGTTACCCATATCTAAGCCCACCCTCTCATAGCAACAGCTACAGCAAAGAATGTCAATGTCATAGCAAGAATGCGCAAGTTCAGTCTGAAAAAATAAATCATGGCATGTAACACCATGCCTGGGCTTTAGCTGGCATAAAGCAGCACAGCTTTTTGCTCAGTAGGACCAAAGGTTTTAGGCTTCTCACAAAAGATGTGACTGACATAAATGCTACTAAGATTCTGCTAAGCTTTCCTAAGGTGATGATTCCCTCCCTTGCTGCATTGAGTTCAGATGTTTAGAAATCTTTTCTATAATTCACTTAAATTGGCCTGGTTTTTATACAAGTGCCATATTTCCATAATTGTCTGTGTGGTATATAAATGGGCATGTTTGCAAGCCTCCTGTGTAATAAAATCCCAATTTATGAGGTGTTTAAGTAATGGGGAAAATCACAATGAAAGCAACAATGTTGCATATAAACAAAGAGAACAAGTAAAATTAACCTTTCTTCTGACTTAGACAGTTGCTAATACTTTATTCATTAATGCAGAAATAATACATCCTCTATTTAAGAAGCAAAGGCTGAAATAGTTGGAAGTGTGATCTGGCTTTCTTGTTTTCAACAGCAGTTTGAGGATTATGGAGCACACTTTCTAATAATAAACCTTTAAAACTATGCTTAGACCTACTACTGCTACAATTGCCCATAGCGCAGAGTCTCTAAGCAACATGATTTACATCAGGTTTCTATATTCATCTGGATCAGTGTGGTTTGGCCCCTCTTCAGAAACTCAAATGACACCCACCAAATTGTCCAGCCCTATTCAATATTTGTTACTGGTGAATACCTTTCCCGATCATACCTTTCAGTTTTTTTGCCCAGCTTTTGTAAGTGACCTTCATACTCCCCCCCAGTGACATCCTGCATCTGCCCGGGGGGTCAAGGGCTGTTCCCAGGAGGGCTGCTGGCTGCTTCCCACCTAGGGAGGACAGGGCCCAGGGCTCGACTTGCTTGTCACAGCGAAAAAGCATATTCTTCCCCAACACAGGTATCTCTGTTTAAAGATGCAAATACATCAGAGGAAAAAAGGGAAGGGATGGGGATTGTTAAGATATGGCTTCTAGGCAAAGATCTGTCCCAAACAGGGAGTTTCACCTCCCTCTCACTTATAGGGCTGCCCTAGGCCAAGTAAAAGTCAGATGCTGAGTGGATGTTGTAGGGATGAGAGCCCATAGTTCATCTTGGCCAAAAAGACACACCAATATCATCTATAACTGCCCCACAAAAGAAACTTATTCTCAGTCAATTAATGTCTTTATATTTCCCGTGCTCTGTTTTCCTCAAGGTGGTGTGAAGCCTTATACTAAGTTTAGCCCTAACTTTAGGGGAAAAGTAGGGTCCTTTTGAGCAAGGAGCATTATGTAAACGCCAGAATGACTGCGTGTCTCCAGACTCATCTCCTGCACACTGGTGGCCCCTGCAATCATGCTGCCGGCTGGGCAGAAAGGTCCTTAGGGCAAGGGCTATCTCCCACAAGCTCACGCTAAAAGCTGCTTAGCCAACAGTGGGGGGGGGGGAAAGGGGGGGACAAAAATCACTAACGAGGCAGTCTCAGAAAGGACTTTTATTAAGATGGGACCAGTGATGACTGAACAAGAAGGGAATTAAACCTCACATATCCATGAAGCAAATGCGCCATTTATTAATACTGCTCTCCAACCACAGGCTCTCGGCCCACACGGCTTTATGCAGAAAAAACAGCTCTTAATCAGAGCAGTATCAAGAATAATAATTTTTAAGCAGAATGCTCCTGCTTGCCTAGCAGAGTAAGCAGTGAAAGCTTCCCTCCAAGGTGACTTCCAACCAGAGTGAGCATCGCTCACCAGCTGGAACAGGACCGGCAGACAAATGCACCTTCTCTGCCACAGCCCAGCGCCATGCAAGTCTAGACTTTGGCATCAGCAGGACCTCAGAGCTTTATCCCAGCTGAGGACCTGGCACAATACGTTAAAAGGCATTTTGGCCCCAGACTCATTTATTTGTGGGCAGGCTTCCCCCTCAGCACATCTGAATTGTGCAGGACCAGAGACAACAGCTTGGCTAGCTCCGCACAATGCCGCCGTCTCTCCTTGCGCATAGGGCGGACATGCCAAACCCCCCGGGCCACGATGCACACCTGGCAGCCAGCGTGAACAAGCAGTCCTAGCCGCGCTCTCTCCCTAGCTTCCTCTCCGTGGTCTGTGCCTCCTTGCGTGGTTTCCTCCAGCTATCAGTTGTACAGCCAACCTGGGGCTCAGCGTTTCTGACTCTTGTTACAAGAGAGTCCTAAAGAAGGAAAGAGGGGGAGACGCAGGAGACCTGGTTGTGTGTAAGTAGTCAGGGCCATCTGCTGCAGTTATGTACAAAGGCCATCGCTTTGCAAAATGAGAAGGAAAATCATGTCAGTCTCAGCTGTGCTCTTCTAGTGTCCTCCCTGTTGAGGCTGATGCTGCAGTGTACTGGGAGAGGACATACGCTGAAGATAAATCAATTCCTCTGGCTAATTTGATTATGCCTCAGGTGCAGCCCCCACAGAGAGTGTCCCCATCACGTGTCACAGCAGCGATAGCCACGCTGGCTCCAAACACCTGGTCTATCTATGCAGCAAAAGGCAGTGCAGTACAGAGATAAGGCCTGGGCCCCAAGGGTAGCACCTAGCCGTGGCCAGACCAATTGCCCACTGCTGTTCCCTTCAGCGAGCGACTTGCCGGAGGGAGCCCACCGGCTGTACAGCCACCCTGCTTCTCACCCCCTGCACAGCTCCAGCTGGCAACTGTGCCAGGGCCGCACCATGCTCCCGGGCAGCACGTGCTGATGCACGACACCGTTTCAGCCTACCCTTCGCGGACCACAGCACAGCCGATGCCGGAGCAGCACGGTGTGCTCCTTCCGAGGAACAGCGATGTGAAAACCCTGCTGAAGGCGATGTGCAAAGAACTGCTCCTTAGCAGACTGAAGGCTTGCAGGTCTTTCAGAGGATCCGACGCCCTCCCCTCCCACCTCTACAGCCATGGTAAACAGCCGCAGCTCTGGTCACAGCGCCCACCCGGTCCCATCGTCCCTCCAGCTCTCCGCAGCTTCACAACTGCATCGGTTACCTTTGGTGAAGCAAAGAGTCGGTACATCAGGCATGAAGCCAGAGCAGAAACGTGCTTTGTTACGTGTCAAAAAGGCAAGTGAAGAACACAGGTTGATTTTTTTTGCATTCTCCTTCCAAAGTTACCTTCCTAAAGCGTAAAGCCTTCCGGTCTGAACTATGTACACCCTTCCCGACACATACTCATGCTTTGGTCATTTGCCTCCTCTCAAAGCTCGGTTGAAGTACACTGACCACCCTGACCCACTAGCCTTAACAGCCAAGTACTGCCTCCTGTGAATTATCAAACAAATTCTGCCAGTTTTTGAGCCATTCCAGTATTGTCCCAGCATAAGATTTTACTTCCAAGGTACACATAGAGAACTCACTGCAACCAAAAGCACTGCTTAAGGATGAATTTAGCTTACGGCGCAGAAGCACAAAGATATCAAACCTCTTTAGTTATTTTTGAAAAGCACAAGAAAAAAAAAAAAGAGTTTGGCACTACAATGCTATAATTTACAAGCTACTTCCCTCTGTCTCTAAAGATAAAAGTCACCCCCAGGCTGCTGATGAACTTACCAGGTACATGTTATTTAACTGGGGGAAAATTCATCTGGAGTATCGGACAATGCAAGCTGCCGTGCAAAACTGGCAAAGCAATTTAAAAGTTTCGAACCCTGGCTTTGTGAGTTAAGAACAGGGAAACAGGGAAAGGACGGGATTTCTACCTGCAAGAAAGAATGCAATTGACTGGCCAATAACCAAAATATTTCAAAACAGGATGATAATGGATCCACAGATACCTGCAGTAGGTCCTCAGTGCTGCAGCGAAGCACCAGGCAACTTTCCCACCAACAGTTAGCTGTTCGTACAGCACGCATTAGTCTGCGGGCGTACTCAGACAAATCCCTCACTTTCTAGAAAGAGGAACACGCAAAGCAGTATGTCTAACAGCGCAGCTTCTCTGCTGTTCCGGCTGAAAGCATTGTGTCTTCTTTCAGCATTGAAACACCCCTCCCTTCACCTGCAGGGCCGGGACCTGGTACTGCTGGCACAAGCCACGGCTACTTCAGTTACCAGCTTTGCTCCATCAATCCAGCTGCGCTGCTACGCACGTCGCCTATTGACAGGACAGCGGCGAGTTACGTTAATTAAGCTGGTTACGTTAATTAAGCATCGTGACTCCCCCATGAGACAGGCAGGTGACACCATCCCCGTGTCATGTTGCTCGATGGTGGAAGTGCCAGCTCGGCTTGTCAGGGGC
>NW_009613372.1:0-1911 GCF_000690535.1 Cariama cristata
CTGTAGGCCCCAAATATTAGGATTAAGCATGGGTTTTGAAAATACTTGTGAATTAATAAAGACAGAAGAAGGAGTGTTTTTATGATTGACTTTGCGTTGGTGACTTAAGAATGCCTGGGAAATGATACAGCTGCTTTTCTAGTGATTTCAGTGGAGAAGGATTACACCACCCACCCAAATGCGCGGGCCCCACCATGCTGGGAAATGCGAAGCATTTCTCTTCCCTGCTGTCGGGAGAGTTCATGTTCATGTTCATGTTCATGTTCATGTTCATGTTCATGTTCATGTTCATGTTCATGTTCATGTTCATGTTCATGTTCATGTTCATGTTCATGTTCATGTTCATGTTCATGTTCATGTTCATGTTCATGTTCATGTTCATGTTCATGTTCATGTTCATGTTCATGTTCATGCAGTTGCCTCCAGACACACTCGCTATCTTTCTACCCTGCTCTTGGCAGCAGGAAACGGGGTATAAAAAGAGGGAGACTGGAAGTTCTCTGTGGTGGTTTAAAGTAGGTTTGAAGAGCACATATATAATGCTGTGCTTAAATAGCTGCTGATGTATTTTGATGGGAAAAAAGAGGAGAGTGGATTCCAACGTGGGACAGCGTGAGCTCTGGCGTTTGGGGATTATTGAATGTTTATACCTGACCACAGCATGTGGTCCACCGACGTGGTGCTCCTTCCTGGGCAATTGCTAAAACTCAAGGGTTAAGGAAGTGAGAAGATGATCCAAACTGAATGCAAATGTTCGTTTACCAGCCCGAAACGCTTCCCTTCACATGCATGTTTCTAATGTGTGTGACCGCCCCTCTTATGCTCTGTTCTATCACTACTCTATGTAGTAATCTGCACTACATAGAGTAGTACTGCATACATCTCTATGCACTACACAGTGCTAGAGATAGGACTGCCATGCCGTGATTTAATAGCACAATACAAATGCAGAGAAATGTTAAAACTAAGTCCCATAATAGGAGAA
Organism: Cariama cristata; assembly: GCF_000690535.1. NCBI lineage: Eukaryota > Metazoa > Chordata > Aves > Cariamiformes > Cariamidae > Cariama > Cariama cristata. The sequence continues at coordinate 986 of NW_009613372.1, forward strand.
AATGCACAAGGTAATAATACAGTAATAGGGATTGAATGATCCTTGCCGTTTCCCTGCTAGGGAGCGTTACACTAGACTTGGCTAACATTAAAATACTTGTTAGTCTTTCAGTAATAATGCTTTGAGAATAAGAAACAGAAGCATCACCATCGGAAAGAATCTTTTCAGATATAACTGTGTGACGGGTGGTGTTTCTTGTTTTTACTGCTGTTGATCAAGCTTGTTCTTTTTAGAGGGTTTGTTGTTTTGTTTTTTTTTTTACTCTTCTGCTTCCTGCTGCTTTGCATTGGTTCATTTAATTTTGCATATATGTATTTGAATGCTGTGAATATTGTTTCACCTCGTGTCTCCCGCTGTGAGGTGGGTGGCAAAGTTCCTGCTAGCTCCACAAGCATGAGTACCAGCAATTGTGCTTTTAAGCTGATTTGGGTTGCTATGCGGTGCTATTTAGTTTCAACGCTGACACCCAGGGTCCAATGTTGAGACCTCACGCTATCTGAGATACTCTAGCCATTGGCAGCTTCTATGGGAGATAATGTCCTTCTGGACCAGCAGCTCGATGCCAGAGGGGCTACACTAAGGCATCTCCAAAGACAGCAGACATCTCTGTTTGGGCAACTGAACTTAATGAAGCTGAACTACACAAGACTCCTTGGCTGTAAGAGCAAGACCGTATCAGAGTTGCTTTGAGGGTTTCACTTGGTGCTTACTTGATTTCTGTTTTCCCATGAAACAATCTCTATCATATATTTCCTTCAGATAGTAATACCTGATTTTTCTAATGTTTCCAAGTCAAGTATTTGCAAAGGTCATCCAGATGCACTTTCTAGTTGGTCTTTGCTAACTCAGCTAAGCATTTCTGGCATCTTGGGTAGGACACCTTGTGAATGTTGAAGCTTGCTAGCTGGTCTTCTAAGGTCAATGGT
>NW_009613372.1:1955-14138 GCF_000690535.1 Cariama cristata
AAAACTCCTTTTTTTGTCAGAAAACTTCTGTAAATGTCATAAATTTATCTTACCGTTTGAATATAGTGGAACTCTCGCTAATATTATTCAGTTAATTTTAAGCAATTTAAACATATATGTAGCACTTAAAGGTTTATTTCCAAGTTAAAAAAAACCCCAAACCCTCCAAGGTTACCTACCAATGAATTTTACATTTTCTTACAGATAGAAAAACACCAGGGTCACAACTGCAGATTTCATCAGGCCAAAGATTTCTAGGGATAGTGATTTATCTGTAAGTGCTGAACACAGTCAGCCAAACAACCGAGCCTGAGCACAAGGCCTTCTCTGAGATTGCGCATCTTCCAAAACATTTCTTGCTTAGTTTCTGGGTTAAAAGGTATATAGCAAAAGCTGACCATGAGCCTAAGGTAACAGATTTTATCCAATGAAAAGTAATAAGCTTTATTCAATTTTGTGACATTCTTGGTCTCTAAATCAAAGTAATTTATTTTCATTCAGAGTTATTTCATTCCTACCAGGGGACAAGGTTACTTTACTGAAACAGAATTTCCTTCCACCATTCCTGAGACGTGCTTGACTGACTTGATGAACTTAAAGCTGTGCTGAATTTATCAAAAGTGCTAATAAACAAGAAAGTAAAAGCCTTGCTGTGAGTAGAGACATAGGAATAACAAGTGCTTACATCTGTGCCTCCAAACCCCACAGGTAACCTGTCCAACTTAAATGGTAATGGGTGTTTCAGACAAAGGCACAAAAAAGAATCTCCTTTTCTGTGATGTGATGGATCTGTGGTTTATATATAACTTACATTTAAAGTATAAACTGAACTTCTGGGCTTTAAGTGCTGTAGGTGAGAAGTCCATAGGCAGCAGGAGCTCAGACCCCTGGAAAATCCTCCTAACCTCTATGCCCATTCAGTGGACTGTGTGCTATACCCGATGCTTAATGTAAAGATTTACAGTATAATCACTGAGTAGGTATTTGTGCTTAAGATCTTGATTTTTGCTCATTGGCGCAATCAGTCTGTAAATCAGGAGAAGGAAAGGAAAGGTTTGTATGTGTGGAGTTACAGGAGCTTCATATTTATGGATTAAAAGAGGCTTGGGGGTAAGTTTAGTTACTGGATATTTGGCCAAGCAAGGGGAACTTACCCAGAGCTTGCCAGAGGTGAGCACCTGGGATTTGTGTGATGCTACAGAAGGACAAATTGCCGTGCAAATGAGCAGGGGAGCATTCGGTATGGTTTGGGCAATGGTAGAAAACAGATGGCTTCTCTTTCTGCCCCCATCCCAACCAACGCTGCTGCATTTCACTTTCTGTCATAACCACGCTGTCTTTTCCCTAAGGAACACATCTGCTCCTTTCTCCTCACTCTCTGTTTTTATCCTTCTCGAGCTCCATTTCATGTACCTTCTTCAGAAAGCAGGACCTTTTCTCAGGTGCCACATTGCCGCCACTGAAATCCTGCCATTTTTTCATGCGGTGTGCTTTCGGATATTTTGTTTTACAGTTGGCTCTGAGACCTGTCTGCTTTTATAACTCAGTAGTTACAAAAGTTACCCCAGAACAAGGCAAAAAAAAATAAAATCATTCAGGAGAAAGCCTCTCCCCTGGAGCAGAGCAGGAGCACCGTGTAGGCTGGATCTGCTGAAACCAGAATCAAACCAAAACCAGTCAGGACTGAGCCTTGTGGGGCTGCCCAGCAAAACCAGCATAGCCCCGCTTTTCTGGGTACCGGTTAATTAGCTGTTTGTACGCTGATGTGGATTCTTTGACTACATACAGCTGTACCAGAAGTACCGCCTTAGCAGAGGTGTGTTTGTTCAAAGACGTTTTGCGGTTCTGTTCCCAAGGCTGTTGTCCAAAGCAGGAAGCTGGCTCCCTTCCCGTGGGTATTTGCCCTTTCTCAACTACTTTTTTTTTTTCAGCTGGAATATGGCAATTTCGAGTTTCCTAATGCAGCTTAAGAGGAACTGGCATTACAGATTCCTTTCATAACTCTTCGGGTTATTGTACGTGCCAGATGCACTTGCAGCCATTTTTCTGGGGGCTGAGTGCTCTTCCAGCAGTCTTCAATCAAACTGTGCTTGGGAGGCTTCGGTGTGAAAGGCAATGATACTGATCTTTTTTTTTTTTTTTTCTGAAAGAGCTATGCATATTTTTTGAACGTGCAATCTTTTTCATTTTTACTTCTTATGCTTTCCTTTCTGGCCATTCAAGTTGTCACCTTTTTAGAGCTTAGAGTGTTAAAAAGGAACAAGGTTCCTTGGAGCTGCTGACTAAGGAATAGCTTTGACAACTACACCCGAATTAGTTTGGCTGCTTTGCTCCTGAAGGATGCTTAACGGAGCAGCAGTATGCTCTGTTTGGTTAAGCCAGTGTCAGTTCTGACAACTCACAGACCACGTCCTGTTCCAGAAGGGCACAAACCAACAGGTAGACATAAGGGATCAAATATATGACGCTGCTTTTTTTTTTAAAATATTTAAATGATCTAATGATACTTCTTGGAGTCATCTTTTTATCCATGCTTTGGAAGTCCTAAAACTGCGTGTGCACATAGGATTGTGTGAGCCTTAATCATCTATTTGTTCTCAGTGTGACTGCAGATCTCTGCGGTTTGCAAACTTGTTTTAGGCAAAGAATGTTTTGAAATAAAGTAAATGTCTTCAAAGCTACGTTCCTAGACCTTTTCCTATTTTTATTTACTCTCAGCTCACTGCTTCAGTAAAGCACCTCACCATGTGTTTTACTTTAAGGACAAGCTTAAAGTCACGCGCTATTTAAGCCCTTTGCTGAACTGGGAACACTTTCCTGGTTCAGTCCTAGGACACGGCTTGTATTTCTTGCTGGCTTGAAAGCAGCAGAACCTTCTGATGAGATCAGCCTGCTGCCCAAAATTCAGCCATGCTACCTCTGCTCCTTGACTTTTGTCTTCATTAAAAGGCTGATCTTTACCTGTGATCACCACAGACCAGGGGCAAGGATGGAAGTTTTCCTTCTCTGCCTTCTGCCTTCGGTCCCTGGTTGTCTGAATTGAATTTCATAAATCTTGTTGGAGAGCTGCAGCCGCCTTCTGAAACATTGATGGTGGCTGCATGAGGTGATTATCATGCAGCTGTGCTTGGGAATTTCCATCCTGGCTGCCTGTTTAATTTGAGACTTGATTCATGTTTGTATATAGACGAATAACAAACCAGTCTACAGGACTTCATGCCATTTACGGATATAAAACATTCGAATGTGGTGAATGATTTCCTGGGCAAGGGGAGGAAGGTGATTTGGCCAATTACTTGAAAAATGTAACTATACTAAAATTAAATTACTAATAAATTCAGATGAAATTTTGCAAATGGTCTTCATTAAATAAAAATAAAGAGCTTTTTTTTTTTTTTAGGAAATATTACCTGTCTAGATTCATTCACAAGGGGTTTAGGCACAGTTGCCAAACTGGAAGAGGCAGCAGTAGCTGCATCGTTAGCCCCGTACTTGGGACACTGATGTGGGATGTGGGTGATGGAGGTTGTGATGTTACCTGGAGCAGAAGTGGAAGATCAGTGTTCATCCCTTTCCCAAGCCGGTGCCATATACGCAGAGTTACAGAGTTATTCCTGCTCCCTCTTTGACACCATCAATGTATAATAATTACCTGCAAAGTGAGACAGCATCAGCAAGATAAAATGCCAGGAGCCAGGAATATCCAGCAACCTTATGGTTAGGCAATGTATGGTTTATTTGCTGTTATTTTCTATCATAGCAGTATGTAGAATTTAAATAGTGTTCAGTAGCCTCTGGTTCCCACGGATTTTGGGATTGCTTGTGGAATAACAGATGTATTACCCACATGCTTTGAGAAACCAGAATGTGGTAGGCATTAAAAAGATGAAAAGGTATCGTGACCCCTTCCGAGCGTGGGTGTAACAAATCATTCCCAGTCCACTTGAGAATCTGGATTTTGGTTTTATTAGCATCCCTAACAGTAAAATTAAACCATTTTTTGTTGGTAAAAAAAAAGTCAAATTCTATTTATTAGATATCTCTAATACTAAACCAACTTTTTCTTCCATTTGAAATCAGTTCTCTTCAGCACTTTGCTGCCCTGTTCACAGGAAGAGGATTAGGCAACCTTGTGATTGCTCCGCTTCCACAAACAATTCTGCTTTTTTGGCCTCTTCACCTTGACGAGTACCAGTCAGGGTTAGCCGTCCCAAGGACTCTGTGTGTTGGCCTTTCTTACAGGCTCATCTGGATCCATGCAAAATTTTATTTATGGCTCTTTTTTAGAAGTTAGTTTAAATATTGTGAAGCTGAAATGATAGTGGAAATTATTAATATGACCACACTTTTTTAGGATGCTTATCTCTGGTGAAGTCACTTTGAATTGACGACGGCTGTATACTTTTTAGCAAGAGACAGACCCCTCCTCTTCAGAGGTAGTAAAGGGAGTAAGGTAGTGAAAGGAAATACTACATCTATTTTAGGGAAGGGGAAGTGAAACGTGGAGAGTTACTCCTGTGCCATCGCTGACTGTATTCTCTGGGTCTCCCCCAAAAACGTCCCACCGCTTGTTTTAGAAAGTAAGAAGTTGCATGTTGCTCAGACTCTGCCCAAGGAGCGTAAGTAAATGCCGTGTGAAGGTTACATGATTATTTTCTCACTCAGATAATAAAATGTGATAAGAACTTGCGTGCATTTCCATTTGCAATGTCTGATGACTTACTGATAAAAGCCCGAACAAGTCGAGTGACTCCGTTCCAGTTACTTTCAATAACACCCACCTCGTCAGCACTAAAGGCAAGGATTTTAATTCCTTTGTTAAAATATTTAGCTTCTTAAAGCAAGCAGCGGCAGCTTGTACTGCCTGCCACCGCCGCCGTCGTTGGAGGCTTTCTCCATGCCAGGAGCCTGGGGCTGGCATGCCGGCCGTCTGTGGGATGTGCCCTGGGCAGGGAGGTCGTTGGTATAAAGCCTCACATTTCGAGTTTTTTCCTTTTCATATGCTGAAATTTTAGCACATATATGAATATTCAAAATAGACTAGAAATTGAACTGTTATAGAACAAGTAAACTACAGTGGGAGTGGAGTCACAAATGCATGTCCTTTTCCAAGTTATTCAAATGGGGTAGTTACAAAGAAGTGAAACATTTTTTCTGATTTCAGAAAAATTCTCGTTTGTGTCTTGGAGAACCATTGACATTTACCTGGTGGTCATTTTTGAAATTATTTTAAAAAGCTATTACAGAACCTGAGTGTCTTGTGAAAGAAAATCAAGCTTCTTTCCATAATGATGGCAGATGAAACTCAAAACAGGATCCAAATATACCTTATTTGTATAGGTATAGACTATAACTATAGTTATAGTCTTAAACACTTAAAAAATTTGGGGTCTATGCTGTCTGCAGAAACGAACGCGCTCCCAACCCTTCAGCAAAACCATCAGCCGCCTTTTTGCCAGAAGCACCGCGGGGGCCGGGACCCCAGGGACAGCTCTTCCTTTGATGGATAACAGTGTTATAGCCGATGGGTTTGCAGTGTGGTTCAGGCAGTGTATCTTTATTTAAAACCTGTATTTTAATTAACAATACTGTGTTTCTCATAGTTTCCCAAAGCCTGTGAATGGAAGTGAGGTGGTGGGGAAAGCAAGATGAAGAATAGCCTTGAATTTGAATTGACCCTGGGAAGGGAAGGACTAGAGCTCAGCCCCCCTCTCTGTCGAGCTCCTGGGTTTTTGCTGGTACTTCTGTCCAGTTTTTAACTACTCTTTCAGTCTGTCTTTACCAGTTCCCACTGGAGCTGACAGGTTTTTTATCTAATATTTTACCTGGTCATTTGAATTATTTTCTATATTTGGACCAAAATATCACATACTATTCGAGGGGAAAAAAGAAAAACCCACACTCTCTTCATCTTTCACTTTCACGTCTTGATTTAAACATCAGAATTAGGAATACCATTGGCAAATTATTTTCTCAAGCCTTCAGCAACCTACTCCCTGAAGCTGCATAAAATAGCTAATTTATTTGGGTTTTTCTTATTTGTTTCCAACACAAATCACAGATATTTTATATATGTGTGTAGTTTTTGCATTTAGATTGAAACAGCACGGCTGGGTGTCGCAGGTTAAGTATCATATGGTGAAGGGTAAACCAGGATGTGTCATTGAAATACCAGTTAATCTGTTTTTCCCAGAGCTATAATGTGTTCGAGAATATAATGCTCTTTTGTTGAAGTAATTCCCTGTAAGAATTTAAAAAGGATATAAGATTTTTTGTCTCCACGTAGAATGTTCAGGTGGCATCTTGCCATGTTATTAAATACGGATTAGAAATAGCACTGAGGTATTTAAACATAATTCTTGTAACAGGATAAATAGCTAATAGCATTTAGTTTGCTGCTTGTGCGCTTGTGACCTGGTAATGTTCCCATTAACACAAACCCAGACGACACGAACTCTGTGGCAGAATTCACAGCAGAAGGAAATTTAGGTTTTTAACTAGTTGGTATAAGATTAAAGCCAGTGATCTGTAACTAGGCGGTGTTTCCCAGCTCCGATTTTCACCCGTGTTCAGTTAAAACCCTCTCAGTTTTCTTAGATTAGTGGCAGGTTTTTGAAAACAATCTTGAATCTTAAAATTAAAGAATGGATAAGGATCAGGGGGAGTAATCTTTTTGAGGGCTGTATATTTTTATTAATTAGCTGGCGTATTTCTGTTGTGGTTAAAGTGGACGATGGCATTTCCCTCTCCTCACTTCGGGGGAGTGGAGCGGGGGCACTTCTGCAGCCGTTCCCTTCTGATTCTGCTTAAAGCCTTCTCTTCTGAATAAACCACTTCATCTTTTTAACTATTTTTTTTTTTTTTACAAGCAATGGAGATTTTGTCACATCTCCCATTAAAATAAAATGGCTTCCGTTTTGGGGGAGTGGCAATGATTACTTTGAAAAGTCTGGGTCACTGTGTGTGAGTAATACACATAATAATTCATTATCATCGTGTACTTAAAAAAGTAAGCAAATAGTGAAGACTGAAAGTAATGTTATTTTGAGTGAGATGTAAAACAAGTATAATTCATGCAATATGACAATAACTTGTGTAATTGTGTAGGAGAACAATATTCCTAAATTGGGCAAGATTAATTTAAACCGTACAAATTGTAGCAGAAGTTTTTCAGTCTTTGCTAGCCACAAGTTAATTTTCCTATTTATTTTTACATATAATTTTGCTTGCCTTGCCTCTCTTCTTGCTGTGCACAGTTCCTGGAAGCTTGCTTGTCACTGTCATCTAAGTGAGCCTTGTAAAATAGGAGATAAATAAGTAATAATACATTGATAGTTATGATGAGCTAAAGTACTACTTGTTGAAATAGTTTTCCAAGCAGTTTTAGGAAAAAAAGTAAACTGTCACAAAGGGTTACTGTATTCATGTGTTATTGCTGGGGGTTAGGCATCTAAAAAACAGTAGAAAGCAAAAAAAAATGCTGAATTTTGCCTGGCTCTCTCCAAGGGTTTGCTGGTCCCCTTCCCTCGGCACCTGGTGGCAGGAGATGGGGCATGGGAAGCAGGGCAGCCCCAGGGAAACCTTTTTCTGATGCCCCCCAAATGCTGGTGTTGCCCCAGGAGCATCCAATTGCCCTTTTTCCCTCCCCCTAGCGCAGCATGAGAAGATCTGCCTGTGCAAGGAGCCTCCTTCAGACAACTCTGCTTGGGATGGCCAGGCCTTATTCCTGAAATTATTTGTTAATTATTTAACCAAATTATTGTTGAGCTTGCGAAGCCGTGGATTCCTGGTAGCTGTTTTTGAATTATTACTTATTATATTACATATACATAATATAACATGCAATGTACTTGTTATTATAATTAAATGTGACATTATGATCATATAATATGTAATATATTTATTATATTGCCTATACTTATTGTGCTGGGGATGGCAGGTAGGTAGATGCAGGCATCCTTGATGTTTAATTAGTTGCCTTCCCATCATGAGAGGCAGCAGTGGTTTCACACTGAACCCAGGCTCAGCACTGTCCCAGGTTATGCTCAATACTGTAGCTACCAGAGTGGCTTTATTTGCAGACCCTGGTATAGGTAGCTGTAAGGTATCTGAGAAAAGAAACCTGTAATTTGCATTTTTTTGCATTTGTAACTTCATTTGATTTTAGGAATTTTTTTAAGAGCACCTGTTGACTGCCGTTACCTGCCCTGTAGAGAGCCACAGCTGAAATTGAAAATACCTGTGACAAGGTGAAATCACAGAATTGGTTTACTTTCCTCTTTTGTAAGAGTGCACACACACACAAGTTTAATTTTTAATCTCTTTAATGTAAATGAGAGTGAGTATTAAGTAAAACCACAGCCTCTATAAATGTATTACAAGACATTGCACATTTGAATTTTCACCTGCACTCTCTTGTGTTTTGTTCGATTTACAGAATTATCACTTAATGGTTCATTTATTTATAATCTCTGCCAGAACTGGAAGGGCAGGGTGCAGGCAGACCCAGTAGAAGTACTGGGCAGACGGTGATATCGAAGTAAAAAGCAAATGGATGTTTCATCTAAGAAACAGGAGTGAGTTCGGGTCTTTCGCTTCTCATTATTTATGAAGTAACTGGACAAAGGTAAAAAGTTTATTGCCACAAAGTTGCTTCTTAATGGAGGAAAATTTCTTCCTGTGCATCAAAAGCATTTAATTAGTTACTAAGTAATTAAGTTAATTTCAGCAATAATTACTTACCCAGCAGACCGTGAGTAAATAACGCAGCAAAAGTTAGCATGAAGGAGGCTTTCTCTGCTCTGAAATGGCTGCTGGCGTGCAGGGGAGAGAGAGAACTGACACCAGAGGAAATTACAGTTTCAGACTTCTTTTCCTTTCTGTCATCTAGAGAGGATTAGAATTTCCAGATGTATATAACCCCTTTAAGCTGTGACCACTGCTCGCTACATAAAAACAGAGTTGAGGGAAATACCCCATAAAGAAACTCCAACACACTGTTAATCCCCCACATGAACTGCGGACCAAGAGCATTCAAAGATCCATTTCTAGCAAAGACCCTTACTGAACATACGAATTATGAAATCTGAGAAACCAAAATAATCATAGTAAGTTAATGCAAACACTCCATGAAAGAAAATACAGTATAATTTCAGAAACCTAACAGAATGAGAAAAGCCTTAATAAAGAAATTGTTAGATGTTATGAAATGCTAATAGGTGGCCAGTCCGGGAGACATAAATCTTGGCCAATCTTCAGATTTTAAAATGTGAGGTAGCAAGGGTTTGGTTATTTCTGCAGGTGGGAGCTCAGCCTGAACTCACATTCGGTGTCAGAAGAGCCCTGCTCGAGGACAGAGCCCATCTTTTATTATCAGTAATAATAGCTAGGTAACTAATCATGAGATGACCACTAATGTAAAAAATTGACCACATCATTAAAAACACAGTAGATGGGTATCTCTAAATTGTCGTTCTCTTTATAGGTAGACTCAACCTTTAGCCTACTACTTATAATCCATGGTCACACAAAAACCAGTTTAATGGTGTTCTGTGCCCAGATGAAGCTGTGCAGGGGAAAAGTTAATTCCTTTTACCACCTTGCACCTACACTCATTTCCTTTTATCCTCTTTCCTTAGGCATCTCTTTTTGGCCTAGCTTTGGCTAAAAGCCTTCATCTACACAGCGTTTCATAAAAAGACTTCCAAAAATCCTTTGGCATTCCCACATCCCCACTAGTGGTCTACATACAACTTTTCTGTTTGTTTTTTTTAAGTCAGGAGCAGTCTTTTCGTTCTGTATTTCTACAGTACTGAATTTATAGTGCCTAGGTGCTACTATAAAGGTCTACATTTGCCTGTCTCCATGAGGAAAAACGGAAAGCTGGGCTAAGTAACCTTCTTGTCCGAGGATCCCAGCCACACGTTTTCCATAGGTCTGTATTTGCATCAGTTTGGCAGCTGCTCTGTGCCCTGGAGCTCCTCATCCTGGTGGCACTTTAAGGCAGGAGTCCTAAGATACCATCTTCATAGCCTGTTTTGTGGATGGGCATTAACATCTGATGGGTACAAACGACTGCTGGTGGGTTTCAGCAGTTGATCTGGCTGGTTATCAAGAGGATTGACTACGTGCATGCTGTCCCCCAGCAATGGCCAGCCCCAAGTGCCCCGAGCAGCCTCCTGATGTCTCTCTGCCAGGCCCTCAATGACTTAGAGCCCTCTGGAAGTTACCCCAACCTTTTGGTGGCTCATAATCTTTCATGTATGCTCAGCTTTGAATCAACATCTCACCCTTTGATGGTATTGCTTTTACAGGTGGGAAACTTTCTCCCTATCCATTGCTGTTCCGCTATATGGCATTCTGGTACCCTACATGCTTATACCTTGTTTTGATGATTATCGACAATCACCAGGATAATCCACAGTCCTGAGAGGAGCATGCTGCTGCAGCCGTCCTGGCTTGCGTTTAGATCCTGTAGCTGTCTCAGTTGTGTCCCATTGCAGCTAAGACTCTGTTGCCCTTTGCCAATGCTGTGTGAGGCTACTGGGCTAAAGAGAATGTTTTTTCAGTTGCCACCCCTGGGATCCTTGCATTGCTGCTTGTATTCTGTAAGTTGGGCACTTGTACCCGGCCAGTGGATGAATACTGGCCCATACTAGCATGTGTCCATCCCCAGTTTCTAAGCATGCATCAAAAATACAGCGTCAGCAGTTAGACGAATCCTTAAGGAGTGGCTCTTTCTCTCTCTCTCCCCCTGCCCCCCAACCTGAGACTTGTTTTTTCTGGATGACTCTATGTGAGGTGGCTTCCAGCTTCAGTGTGTAACGTAACAGTTTGTACTAATTTTTATCACTTTTCTGTTATCCCAGCGCTCAGGGTTATCAGTTTGTTGAGTATTCAGCCGGTTCCACCAAAGCACTGGTGGTCCTGCCGCTGTTCCTGCCTCCTGGGTTGCAGGCTCCATCGGAAGCTCTGGTTGGTATCATTAGATCTTTCTCCAGCATCTCTCTGACTGAAATTTGCCCTTATGTTTTGCTGAAATGCCAGACAGGACTGCCAAGGCTTCCTCCTGGACCACTGTGCATTTTCATTTTTGCGAGGGGGAGGAAGAGAACAGGAAAGCCAGCCTACCCAGTGATTTGAACCACTTCCAGTTACCCTGGTGCTCTAGAAGACGTGTGCTTTTTGGTTAATCACATTCTGTTCTGTGCTGCTGCCTCTCCCTACAGCACCTGGCATCTCCTGGATGGAGAAGGCTTCATATTTCTGTAACAAAACCAGGCTCTTCCCTCTGGGGTAGTAGCAGCTCACGGTGAAGCCAAGTGCACACAAATTGAGTTGTTCGTTCCTCTTCCATGTTTCCTTCCTGCAGTTCTGCCTGCAGCTGTCTTCAAGGTTTGTGCAGCGCCTTGGTTTGCAGACTTGATTGTTGAGATGTAAAGTCAACAGATGCTCTGCTTTGTTATTTCTCCTCCTATACTGAATGCACAGGACTTACAATGAAAGTCTGCTTTATTCTGACAACAAAATTAAATCCACTTGAGCCGACGTAACTCGCTGCATTTCAGGTTGTCATTCAAGAAGATATTTTGCAGATACAAAACTTAAAGGACCTGTCCTTCTATTTGCAGTTGGTGACCCAACTTGCTTGTTTAAAAGTTACAGGCACACCTAAATGCGTTGACTGATTGTGGCTTGAGAGGTAGGAGAAAGTGGAAGACATCCAGAGGCTCCAGGGTCCGTTTTTCAGCTGACCCTCCAGATTACTCATTTCGCGTGCCCTGTAAGATCTATTGCAAGATGTTGGCATGGTTTAGTTTGGATGAGTGGTCATGGGGATCCTTTCAGTCTTGCATTGAATGATCTCGCTACTGAGATGGTATCTTGAACCACCCAAACACATGCTCGAGGAGGGATGTATAGAGTGGGAACTTGTCTCTGATGGAGCTGAAGTCTTTGCAGCCCTAACTTGGTCCTTCTTATGTAGAGGGTGGTGGGTAGAGAAGGGGATGCCTCCTGCTCCGGTGGAAAAGGGCCATGCTTCCTGCAGGGGTGGCGTTCAACATGGACACTCTTCTGATCGAAGACTCAGCATCTCAATTAGTAGAAGCTGTTTACATTGGAAGGAGAGTCCTCAGGGTTGCATTTGAGTTAGCAGGGGCAGACTTCCATCTTCAGCAGGGA
>NW_009613372.1:14169-15863 GCF_000690535.1 Cariama cristata
AGTGACATCGTAGGAAAGGACGGTGAAAGTCAAACCACCCCTTCGTTCTTTAGAGAAAACATTTTACTATACTTATTCCCTCCTTCTCCTGCATGCTTTTTTATCTTAGCACCTTAAAATGAGAAAGAAGCTGTTTTTAGCAGAATACTTGTAGTTATGTTTACTGTTGCCTCCTTAACTTGAAAGCTTAATTAAGGTTTAGGACAAAAAGTGTGTTATTGAACTTGGGTGTTCAAAGTTGCAGTCCTTTAAGTATGTTTGGCGTTCTCTGAACCCTGCAATACTGTTCAAGATAAAAGATAAATGTTGTTAATATTTCTAGATATGAAATAAGATACATTTATTTTTAAAACAAAAATCATTATGGCACACTTTCAATATCAAAGTGCTTATTTTACTCTTAAAAAGAGAGAAAGGGAAGGGGAAATTAATTTTTTTCACCTGAAGGAGTCTCCAATTGCTGTTTAACACAGCTTTCTCATTGAACTTCACTGTTGCAGATGTTGCACACAGCAAGAGTCTACCCTGGCAAGTACCAAAAATACAATTTATGTGCACAAATCACAACTGCCAGCTACATTTTAAATATGAATATTTCTGCTATTTGGCTGAGAAATCAAACAGGAGCTGGAAACATCTGTTTTAAGTGTTGGATATTAGTGGATAGGCAGAGCTACATGACTCTTTTAAAAGTATTGGAATAGTAAGTGGCAAAATTTTTACTTTGTCCATTAAAATGTATTTTAAATTATAGATGCTTTATCTTAAAACTTAGCCTGGAAGTACAATTTCAGCATCTCAAGTACTCTCAAGAATACCATTAGTAAAAAGCAAGGCATCTTGCTGCGGCGGTGGCTCGGAGACAGAATTTTTCGTGATGAGATGTGCTAATGTTTGAGGTTACCGCTCCAAGAGCAGAAATCAAGATTTCTATTTCAAGCCCAGTAGGTGGCATCAAAAGATTCTCTAAAATTCAGCATTTGGGTGTTTGCGCCCTAGCCCTAGGCCACAAAATGAACACGGTGCTTAGGGAGAGAAAATTCCAGGTAATCTGTCTCTTCCTTGCATAAAGCTTTGGTTTGAACATGATCTGACCCAAATAACATGCTGTGGTGCTTCTGTGCCTAGCACAGAGTATCCTATGTTATTAAGTGCATTATAGTTGCCTTCAATGAACCAAAATGACTTGTAACTATATTTTTATTGCATTCATAACAGAAGTAATATTGCCAATTTTGGGGTTTTTTTTCAGTGTTGCGATACTATAGGAATCTGCATGAATATTGTAGCGGACATCAAGAACGTAAAACACACTTTGTATCCTCAAGGAGTAGATACTTTTTTTTTTTTTAATTAAAACAATGTATCTGTCACAGTACACTAACAGAACATGGTTATGCCTACAAAATAGACATTTTCTAGTGTAGCTGCAGTCAAACTGATGTGCTTCTCAGAATCTATTGCCAAGGCTGAAGGAGGTCTTTCCGCTAGTGGGAGTATGGGAGCACAGTCGTGATGCTTCCTTCTGTCTTTCTGCCCATGATCTTTAAAAAATGCTCTTAAAAACAAATGGTTTGGGCACTTTGTGGTAAAGCAGAAGGCAGTGGAATTTCCTCTCAGGGATGAGGAAGAGAGGGGAGGCACTGGGAGCTCCCTTATCCTTTCTCACATAATCACAGAATCGATTTGGTTGG
>NW_009613373.1:0-5446 GCF_000690535.1 Cariama cristata
GACAGTACAACTGACGGTCCCTTACAGAGAACATAATAATGCTTTAATATATTTTATTTTTGTCTAAAACTTACAATTCACTTCAGTCTTCTTTGCCTAGGGTATAAAGATAGCATAGAAAAAATAGATGCTAGCACAGACACTGTAGAGGAATGGAAACCTCTATCCAATTTTACTACTTTCCTTGTACTGTCCCATATTCCCAGTCCAGTGCTCAAATCTTATCTCTACATACTCTCTCTCACCACAAGTGTACACACACATGCAGTTACTCATGACAGCTTTTTTATGATTTCAGCTTCCTGAATACTTTCTCCTTGTATGTGGATGCCAGCTCTTTTATGATACAATTGAATAAGAACTTAAATATTTTTCCTGCAATAGACTTTGACTTTTTCTTTTTCGGGGAGGTAAAGGGCTGTGTTGGCAGGAAACTGTCTGCTGGCAGTATGGACCTTGAGCTAAAGAATCACAGAATTATAGAATAGTTTGGATTGAAAGGAATCTTTAAAAGTCATCCAGTCCAACCCTCCCCCCCCTCCCCCCGCAATGATCAGGGACATCATCAACTTCAAATTCAAAAGTGAAACTAATAAAGAATAGATAAACATTCCTATGCAAAGATTACAGAACATGATAAATGATGAAAAGATTCTATGTATTCCTATCACATACTAGTAATATCTTTGCTGTTGTAAATAAATGAAATTGAATTGCTGGCTTGTCTATAAATTAAGAAAGTAAGTGTGTTGATATTTAAATAATAACACTTTGGTGCCTATTAACCTAATTTGCTGTTGTGGAAGGGTAATTAATAGGAAGGAATGAAGAAATAACTTTTCACACAGAGTTCTATAATGGTGCATACTTTGCTTGAAACGTAGCAAACTGTATTTTTGCTACTCTTTCCTGAAGCCACATCTGCAGTTTCTCCTGCTTTACCTTCATAGATGACAACTGCTGCTGCTGTGTTCCTGAGATGTTTGAGAAAAGTCAATCTAGCTCTATTGCTGACTATCAACTAGCTGTTCTTTTCTTTTTCATCAATGCCTTCCATCAAAGTTCACCCTGTTTCCAGAAGTCAGAAGAGGGACAGATGCAGTGTCTTCCATTTGTTTGTTGCTTCACCACACGTACTGGTCAAAAGACCTTTAGCTACTTGCATTAAATGAATTTATAGGCAATTGTTTTCCAATGTAATCAACTGACTGGATGCTGCCTAGTCTCTCATTCTACACTGCTTAGACCACTATAACAATAACACCTGAAAAACAAGAGATCAGGAGATATGTGTGTGTGTGTGTGCTTTCTCTGGTTTTGTTTTTCTTTTTATTGTTTGGTTTGGGTTTTGAGTAGGGGCTTTTTTGCCATTTTTTTTAAAGTTTATTGGAAAACTTCATATGTTTTCTGTAATTTTGCCTCATTTATAGGAGGAAGGGTACTGAGGGAATGAAGTAAAAATACAGGCATATACTATCACTCAAAAAAATGAAGTAAAAATATGGTTAATTAAAAAATAGAAAATTAAATATTCAGCAGGGATGTAATCATGTTCTGCTTTCTGAAGCACTGGGCTGATCAAAAGACCCCCATACTTTTGGAATTCGAAAGTCAGTTAATGGCATAAATGAATATAGCTTCATTTTTCTATGAGTACATCTGTCCGGTCAAGTCAGTCTGCCTCTCTTGTGCTCCACTCTAACGGCGCAATGGATCTTTAGATGTTTTGGTGCCTGTTTGTGTGGGAGTTGTTAAGCCTTACCTCTGAGAGACTCAAGTGGTTTTGAATCACTATTTGTTTGAATTTTGCTGTGTTGAAACACAGTTTGCTTGAATCTACCTCTGCACCACTGTGTAGATATGTTCTATATTATTTTAAGTTATGCTTTCAATTCAACAAAGAGCAAGGGTACTTTTATCCTTTTAAGATAAAATTTAAAGTCTTACACTCTACAGAAAATATAAAGAAATGAAGGACTGAGCAGAATTTCTCACTCAGATGTGAAAAAAACCCAAAACCTCACAGTTGAAAATACACTGTGTCAATAAGCAGTTTCCTGCTTTAGAGTCAGAATATTCTGTTCCTATTGTAGATGAACAGGAATGTACCATCATATATCAATCGATTAATAGAATATTCAGATAATGATCACAAATATCAACTCTTCTAATGAAGCTGAGTGTTTTTTTAATCTACTATACACATTTGTTAAAATCCAGTCTATTGTTGAAATGTTGGTGAATGTAATTTAATATGTCAAGATCCTACTTTAGAAAGTGAGGTTCCAACCACAACCCCTTGGGAGGACTTGAAGGAAACAATCCCTTACATGAAAAAGTGAAATAAAGTAGGTAATATAGCAAAACTTAATCAAGAAATCAGACATGTCACAAAAAGGTATAATCACTAGCACAGAAAAGCAAATTTCATATGGAGAACCATTTGAAAACATATAATATCATGTTTATTACCACATTTAAATTCTCTGTTAACTCTAACAGACAATGGGTTTTCCATACCATAGAAATCTTTTTTTGACTAAGAAGCACATCGGATGTAACACTATTTTGCTAAGTTCTAGGTACTAACATTATCTTTTGCTAAGTGCTAAGTACTAATACTTATCTTTTACTTTATTCAATGGTGACAACGCAGATCTCATCTTTGGGGAATGAGATCATGTTTGAAATGTTTAAAAAATCGTAGGATCAACCTCTAGAATATCAAGTGGACACATGCAGTGGCATCTATACTTCCCTAATCCATCATTCACATATCACATGCATCCCTAGTTAGCATAGCAACCCATCCACTTGTTTGTGTTGACTAAAACTCAATGCCCCCAAGCCGGTAGCATGGTAAAACTGGGCCCTTATGTCCTCTGATACTTTGTTGTTCCTGATGTTGCCTTCCAAGGCTTATTTTCCTGTGTCTTGAACTATTTCATCTACTCTTAAAGTGAAATTAAGGAACTGGAAATGCTTTTATTTATTAATAAAATTCTCATCATTTTTTTTGAAGTTTCTTTATACTGCCAGCAATATGGATTCTTTGGTCTCCATGAAGAATTTGATACTGTGCTCCTCACAGTTATACCTGAGAGCCTTTTGGTGCAGTCGGTGCAGATCATGAATTATGACACTTCAGCTGAATGTCATGAAAAAAGGCAAACATTTGGAACTGTTTTTAGCATATTTCTCCAATAAAACAAAGAGATATGCAACTATTCTGTAATCTTTCTTTGTCTCCACCTCTTAATAGGTGGACTCTGGCTGATTTCAACTGAATTTGACAGAGGGTCTGAAGTCTCAAAAGTATGAAGTACCCACAAATTTTTGTGAAAAACAGTATCTAACTAAATGAAAACAAATCCGATCAATTCCCTCGATAAGCAGAGAAAATTAGGCTGTTACTACTCTCTATTTTGCTTGACATTGTGCAGTTAGCAAGTCGGTATGCGCACAGCCCTGGATTATCCACAGGTCAGCCTCTCGCCTGTCTAGAAGTCATAGGGGTTATATGGCTAGAGTATGGAGGGGAAATGGAAGTAGCATGGACAGCATGAAGCAGATGAGACAAAGCTCAGATAATTCAACAGAGACTAGAGATGCTGGAAAACTAATTGTTGTGGTATAGCAACTGGGGAATAAGACGGTTCAGGATTACAAAACAGCATGACATATACAAAATAGCTGACATATAGTCTGATTTTTTTTTTAATGTGAATTAATCTGTGTGTATGATGAGATTATACTATTACTCTTCTTAGTCAGAGCTGCTGGATGGCTACTCATTTCCTGGTAATTGTTCACTAAACGGCTAATTGGTAGTGGCTAGGTAAAAAGGACATCTGAATAGCAGAGAGGGTTCTATGGAGATCTACCCAGGTACATCCGTGAAGCAGAAAAATGAGACTCTGTCTCTTTAAAATGCTGAAGACGTGAAATAAGTGGAATCATCTTTCTGGCACTGAAAGTGAAGGTACCTTGCTGATAGCAAAAAATAAAATACAGTCATTTTCAGGATTTTTCAAAATTGAGATTGAACAATCATGCTAGTTGAGAACAGTAGGATGAATAGCAAACCACCCACTGGCACTACTTGATAATGGGTCACTCTACAAAAAAAAAAAAGGTGCACTTCCCTTTGTCTCACATGGTGAAGACAGAGAAGAGGCTGTAAATGGGGCAGGAGGAATGAATTGCTCTGCTTCTTGAAGCAATCCATCTGGATGCCTGCAAGGAAGTGCCTGGGAAGATACTGATGGTGTCAAGCTTGGAACGGGCACTGACACAGTGTTATGAGGATGCTTGATCACTCTGTCCTGGGCATCCTCCTGCTAGCCAGGGGGAGCACCCCACTTCTCCTTACCCCTTCTCTTCAATATAGAAACAGGTGCAACACATGTGGCATAGTCAAAATAATGTTTGATTTATTTTCCTGCTTGAGCTACAATGATCAAGCACAGGGCTGTGTAGCAGGTATCTCCAGACAGACCAACTTATGTTATCTCCATAGTTTATTGTCCCCTGCACTATTTCCTCATGTCCCTTTTCATTGCCCTCACACCTACCTTTCCCTGTCCAAATTATGTCCCACTGCACCAGTACAGGCTGGGGGTTGACCTGCTGGAAAGCAGCCCAGCAGAAAAGGACCTGCGAGTTCTGGGGTACAACAAGTTGAACATGAACCAGCAATGTGCCCTCATGGTCAAGAAGGACAATGGTATCTTGGGGTGCATGAAGAAGAGTGGCCAGCAGGTCGAGGAAGGTTCTCCTCCCCCTCTGCTCTGCCCTGGTGAGGTCCAGCTCTGGGCTTCCCAGTCCAGAAAGACAAGGAACTACCGGGCAACAAAGATGACGAGGGGATTGGAGCATCTCCCTTACGAGGAAAGGCTGAGGGAGCTGGGTCTGTTCGGCCTGGAGAAGAGAAGACTGAGAGGGGATCTCATCAATGCTTATAAATACCTTAAGGATGAGTGTCAAGAGGATGGGGCCAGGCTCTTTTCAGTGGTGCCCAGCGACAGGTTTAGGGGCAACGGGCACAAACTGAAACTCAGGAAGTTCCATCTGGACATGAGGAAGAACTTCTGTACTTTGAGGGTGGCAGAGCACTGGCACAGGCTGCCCACAGAGGCTGTGGAGTCTCCTTCTCTGGAGATATTTAAAACCCGCCTAGACACAACCCTGTGCAACTTGGTGTAGGTGATCCTGCTTTGGCAGGGGGAGTTGAACAAGGTGATCTCTGGAGGTCCCTTCCAACCATCACTGTTCTGAGAATGTATGATAAACAACCTGCCCTGAATTACGTTTTCCCAGATTTGCTACATCCATACCAAAATATATTTATCTAGGCAAACTTGGCTTTATATGTTATTACAAACAATCACTGTTAATACTGATAATAACTCACTACTGCCAGTTATAATTCTGCTCCCCCTACCCC
>NW_009613373.1:5487-13465 GCF_000690535.1 Cariama cristata
CCCCCCAGCTATCTGTAAAGCCATTTCTCAAGTAACTCCCCCTTACCCACCTATGACATTCAGTTCTTTGTCATGACACTGTTACTAACCTCTGTCAGCATGGTTGTGTGTCATGTCCACCACCAGTTTCTCATGACATGTCTCCAGCCGCTCCTCACATTCTACTCTACAGCATGACCTCAAGCCAGCGGTAAGTCAGCAATGTGGTCATCTCCCTGTAGACCTAACAATGTCATTTTAGACTTTTAAACAACTTTTGGGAGCCCTCTTGTGCCCTTCACAATTTTTCTTTGTCTTTGTACAGTCAATAATAGCAATAGGCAAGTGGCAGGTAAGATATTTTACCCTGAGATCCGTGAAGTTTTAGAGCCATGAAATTTCCAATATTTTTTTTGTTCTACATTGAGAAAAGATGGGATATTTTTTGAAAAACAACATACAGAGAAGAATGTCCAGACTATCAAATAGTTCAGGACACTCACTTGAAATAGATTGATACAATTTCCAACTCTTGCCTAATTAATTGATTAGCCAGTGATGAATACTTCCAGTAGGAAGACTCATATAAGCAATATGTGTTTTAAATCCTGAGTCCAAAACAGTCTAAAAAGGATCTGAAAATAGGGTCTACTATTTACTGCATAGCAAACAGGACTTTTTTCCCCCCTCTTTTGACCAGAAATACTATCAGAGATGTCAGAAACAGTTTTACTTCCCAGATCCATGAAATGTTTCTGGTTTTTATAACAAAATCAAAAATTCCACTAGAAAAAAAAGGCATTTTTTGCAAATTCATGGCTATCTCTGCTCACTCATGACCATACATGAAAGCATCTATTTGTATTTACTTTATATTTACTTTGAGGAAAAAAGCTGCAAAATCATAGAAGCAAAAATAATTGAAATAAAAATGTTACCTTTTGGTGGCCTTCTCAATTATGTAGATTTTTTATGAGGAATGTTTATCATATGTTTTTGATATGGAATCATTAATATGAATCCACAAGATAATAATGTTGTCTGTAATTAAATTCTAAGCAAAAATCACAGATCTTTATTCTTTCTTTAGACTCACTTTACTTCTAGTTTGTTACAGTGTCTGTCAGACATGAACATAGAATTGCATGAATTACAACTCCTTTATGCCAATATGGATTTCAACAAGTAAACTTTTAAAGCATCTGGGATGCGTATGTTTGTACAATGAGTGTACACAAAGCAATCTCTAACATTCTTTAATTTGTAGGTGAATTTTTGCTGTAACAAGTTTGTGCCCCTAGAACTGCAGCAACTGTAGAAAATGCTACTGCCATTGTAGACATTTTTAGAACAAGAGGGCTAAAATAAACAAGGCAGAAATACCACATATCATATGAATTTCAAGTACATCTTTCTTGGCATAAAATCTTCTAAAACACTACAGATATTCAGCTAAAATCTGTTGTTGTTGTCCTAAATACATTCCTTTGTTAAAATTATACTTCTAACCCTTTTGAGTATTGACAGCCTATTATTTTTCATATGTACCATCTTTACCCAGGAAACTGAAAGAACAACTAATTATATCCTTTGCAAATGAGTGTAGCAGAATAGCTTTTGTTCACCAAAATTCTTAAGTCTATTCATCATGAATGCAGAATTCACTAGGATTGTTTTGTTGTTGTTTTTAATGTACAGCCACTTTAGTGGCATGTGAAGTTTAGCATTTAAAGCTAATTGTGTACTTTGCTTTGGAGGCTGTAAATTGAGCCAGTCTGCCTAGCTACATTGCATTTGTACTTAGGCCTTAATTGATCATTTTGCAGACGGTTTTTGTGTGTTGTTTTTGGGTGATTGACATTGGCACTATTAGTTTTAAAGGTTGCCCATACAGTTTTAGTAAAGGCTATGGCCATAAGAGATTAAAATGAAGGTCAGTGAAATAAATCTATTAACAAAGGCATAATGTTTTGGGGGGAATGTGCTATGCCTAAAAATTTACAATGGCTTACAAAAATAACTGCATATAAAAGCTTCTCTAACTCATTTGTCTGTGTTACTGAGAAATCAAATGTAAGCTACTTAGGCAGAAAAACAGACATTTGAGCTGAAAGTGGAATATAGGCATAAATGGTATGAAAAAATTGATGGAAAAATGTAACTGAAATAGTCCCAAAGCACATACAGCCTTATTTCTTCAACAGAAAATAATCTTTATAAATATTTGACTGGTCAGTCTGTTTCTCAGTGGATGTGTTTTAAATTGGGAGGTGTCAGTAAAATTTTTTTTAAAAAATTTAAATTTCAATATCTTTATTAATGATCTGGATGATGGAGCATAGTGTAGTCTTTTAATTGGCTTCAATGAGCAACTTCAGGTGGCGCTTCTCTTTTTTGTCAGCAAGAAACTGCCACTCTTGAAAGTAGGTCTGTGCACTTAGTTGGGACCCTGCCAAAAAGGAAGGTCTCACGGATCATGACTTGCGAACAAATACATGCTTAGGAGGAACAGATTTTCCACCTTACTTAAGCCAGAGATCTCTTACAATTTGTATTATTCTACAACTGTAAAATTTACTGCATAATTACTTTCTTTTGTCATTTTGAATGTTAGTTTTTTCTGTTTAAAAAGTTATTTTAATTGGATTTCATATCATTAATCTGCACTAAGTTTTGCACTGAGAAAATTGCAGATCTATGACTTTATTATAGGTCTTGGAAGATATTGTACAGCTGACATTTTGACAGGTTACTTGTATACAAATGACTGAAATATTACTAGCATTATTTGTGGTTTTACGTGCTCCCTGCTTTATTCATTTTCTTCCAGTAGTACTGATGTTCAATACGTACTGAACTGCTAGATTTGAAAACCTGTGAAAAGGGGGTACGTGAAGTCATTTTTCCTGTGGTGTTATTTCAAGTTATGTAAATCAAGCTGTTTATCATCCCTAAAGGCATTGGGTCAAAACATGTCAAGATCGGTGTTCAAACCGAGGTCAACGGTGTGCTGAAATTGAGCTTTCAAGTAAAAGAGAAAACTCTCTTTTCTGAAAAGAAGCTATCCTTTAAATGTTGCCAATGAAAGTAAAACTACTTTGTGATATGTATACTCAGGATAAACCTGTTGCAGAGATTTGTACACTGCTCTCTAAAAAGCCTGAAAGATCTACTGATCTTAACTATCAGGGCCAAGATACCAGAATAGACAGACAGTAGATGTCAGCCTGTTGGCAAAATCCAGTGGCTTTAAGGTGTGTTAGCTGTACTGTGGTACTCCAGTCGGTGAGAAAAATAACCCATGGTGCCATGTTTATCAAGTGGAAGATCTGTTTTTCTGCTAGCTGGCTGATTTAATGAAAGAAAAAACAAGTTATAAGTAGAAGCAAAACAACTTCTGAGAAAATACTTTTAATTTATTATCTTTATCACATA
Organism: Cariama cristata; assembly: GCF_000690535.1. NCBI lineage: Eukaryota > Metazoa > Chordata > Aves > Cariamiformes > Cariamidae > Cariama > Cariama cristata. The sequence continues at coordinate 8,902 of NW_009613373.1, forward strand.
CATATTTTAGAAAACATATTATCTCCTTTGCACACCTCTTGCAGGTCTTATTTTGTCTGACCTATTTTAGATGAACCACATCCAAATATACTTTGCCTTTCCATGGAGTAAAACAGAAGAACAGAATAACTAACTCACATACAGAGATTTAGATTGTGACTTTACTGCTTCATGAGATGTATGCGACACTTGTCTCCCAACACCTATACAGACTCCCATGTTCTAGTCCACAAGTGAAGTCAGTCTAGCAAGTAAATAAATTCTTGTCAAAGTTCAGTTGCTGTAAGTAGCAGAGAATATATACAGAGGGTACACAGAGGCATTGTAAGGTTTTTTTTAATATTGCAGGATGTAGCCTTTTAGCAGGAGGGGGGTTAATTTTTAAAGACTGTACAAAGTATGTGTTTAAATTATAAAAAACAAAACCAGTATCTATAAAGAAAAAGGATAGGGCATCAAATTTAATTCACATTATTTCTCAAAAAATAGACAGAATAGATATAGCTTTGTCACTATATTTTTGAATAAAAATGTGTCTAAAAAAAATAACATCCTTGCATCTTTGGCACTAGGTATCGCTATTGATAATACACACTAATGAACTCAGAAGGACAGAGAGGTAATTAAACCAGGTCTTTTTATCATCTGGAGAGATGGCAATTGTTTAGAAAGAAACTGAAAGTGGTGAGAAGATAGTGCTGAGTGGCGTACTAAGAAAAACTATAAGAAAATATTTGCAGTTGTAGGCAACTAAAGTATAAGTTATTCTAATCACATTTGCCAGAAAGAGTAGCTGAGGTTATCATACAACAACATTCCATGAACTGGTTCAAAAATAGGTGGTAGTGTGAAATTCATCACATTGCAGTTTTGGAAGTGACTCAGCTTAAGGGACTGTCCACAAGAAGCAAATAGAATTTAAGATATAGAGAAGTTACGCTCAGTTTAAACATTTATTATGCCCTGCCATCCCACTGAATTTTCACTGAAGGCAGATATGGAAAATATTTCAGGTGTGCTATGTGAGTGAAAGAGGAGGGAATTTATTAAACAAAGGAGGCAGAATATAAGGAAGATAGCAAAGATATGGTGAAGGAAATAATAACAGAGTTGCCAAATCTCTTTCAGATGCACGCTGTGACACACGAGTTTCTGGTAGGACTTTTATGATCATATGACTAATATGGAAGGCATTAACAACTTGACACTATCCTTCTGCCAGATGTTCCACTTAGCATTTGCTCATCTATGACCTCTTTTCCCCAACTTCAGTATGACATAAAAACTAAATACTATTGAGGAATTTGAATAAAATAGTTGACAAACATAGAAGTAAAACTGTAGATTAGGGAATACTCTATATCCAGTCAAAAAGTAGAAAAAACCCAGAATGCCCAATATTATGAATTGTTAACACAACTGTGGCATTAAATTAGGGTTTCAAACATACAAGGAATCACTGTAAAGGGGAAAATTAGAAGGTAAATCTTAACAGGATCATTAAACCAATCAGTTTTCTTACATTTTAAATTTTTCTCCTCTATATAAATGGGAGCTACATTTGATTATAAATAAGCACAAATCACCACTACTAAGTATCGAGATCTGTGCCTGCCTACAGGTTGAAGGATCACAAGTAAATCAGCTGCAATACCTACATAAATATCTAGACAGTGAATGTGGAAACATGAACAATGTTTAACTTCATGTTAGCACACCCTTAGCAAACAGAGTGCACTGTCTGCCCAACCCAGAAATATTATTTAACTCCTGACAGGCCTGCTATCAAAGTACACAGGTCTAGAAACATGTTTTGCTACTGGATACTCCTAAGGTTCTCCTGTAAGGGGGTAAGCACACATGCTGGTTTTGGCAAAGACATATTTCAATTTGACATTTTGTTGTACTGTTGCATTTGTCTCCACAAAGCAAAAAAACGAAGCAACAGCACCAAAATTACAGAGGATATCTTCAGGTAGAAGCATATATATACATAGGTATTTTGAGTGAAATGAAGTCCACTGTGAAAATATCAAAGAAACTGATAGAATTCTTTTTTTGGTATACGTCTGAATGAAACAAGTACCTAATTTTCCCCAAAACACTCTTTAACTTTCTGTGTACATGTATTATACATGATAATCAGTGCATGCTTGTACTCTCCCTCTCTCTCTTTTCCACCTCCTTCCCCCCTTTCTCTCCCTCCTTCTCTCGCTGTCTATTTATCTTCATACATATTCCTGTCTGTAAGAAAAAAAATAATCTGGAAATAGGCAGACTTTGGATTCTTTTAAGACTGTACTAATTCTCATCTGAGAAATTTACAGTTCTATTTAAACTAAAAAAAACCCACCTCTTTTTTATATTTATTGTGTTTGAAGTAGGTTTCAAAACCAACAAAAGTAGTCACTTATTTTTGTCCTTCAATGATTATTGCGAAAAAGCATCTTAGGGATTGAATTACTTATTAATCAAAATAATTCTCGGGTGTTTTTTTTTCAATTAACAGTTTTACTTTTGAAATACATTTAATTCCTGTTGAATGAAGATGGCTATTTTGTTTTTAAAGATTATAAGTCTGTGTCTGATGGGAAAGAGCATACCTGTAAGCGATCAGAGACTGTCACGTGGTTAGTCTGCTGAAAGGTAGAGGGTGATAACAGTGCCTTGGAGAGTGCAATGGCAGTGTTGGCATGGGCAGCAACAGGCATTACCTGTTAAGGAAGGACAAGAGTATGGATAGGGAACAAAGAATAGAATGGGTTCCTGATTCTCTCCCTCAAGAGGAAGAGAACTGATCTCCTTTTCAAAAGCAGATTAGCACTCCTCTACCCTTTTTCCTTTTCCTACTCCTTGCACTTAGCTCTTGACTTAGCTCTTTTAGTGTTCCAAGGACCTGCACTCTTTTCAACATTGGAGGACTGCTGTCACGAAAGGACTTTCTTGATACTTTTTCAATGTTGTTCCACCTGATCACTAACAAGAGGAGGACCTTCATTGTACTCAGAATTTGGAGAAATCAGGACCCGAATTTTCATCCTTTCCATAATTCTTTTTTTCACCTGAGTCTTCTCACCTTCTCATCGATGTTGAAATGCTGAATAAGAGGTGCTTCACACAGCAGCTCAAATACAGATGGTATTGAATTTTTTCATGGAAATATTTTAAAATTACTGTCTATAAAAGTATGTCTTGATAAATTTTGGGTTAATATGGGAGAAAATGCAAGCTTTATAACTAAGGCAATTCAAGAGTCTACTAGCATTGTACAATTTTTGAAATATTTCTTACTACCAAACTAAGTTTCTCTGGGCTGTCTATCTAGCTTGTGGAAGGGAAGATGTTTTTATGACAGTTGATAGAGAACTGTATTTATCTCTTGCCTGAACTTGCCTTCTACAAGCAACTCTTTCTCTCTGTTGACAAGAACTGATGTAACTTTGACACCTAACATAGATGATATGAATGTTCTGCAAAATGTCAAGCAAATGTTTAATTTTGGGACTGCTGGACTTGGATTGGGTCATGTTCATTCATGGTCCTGTTCTTAACTCCAATATATGTACATTTCACTGGGTAAAAAAATATATATACTCTTCACTGAATAAAAAACGGGCTGGATGGCTGGGCCCAAAGAGTGGTGGTGGATGGAGTTCAATCCAGTTGGCAGCTGGTCACAAGTGGTGTTTCCCAGGGCTCAGTATTGGGGCCAGTTCTGTTTAATGTCTTTATCAATGGACTGGACAAGGGGATCGAGTGCACCCTCAGTCAATTTGCAGACAACACCAAGTTGGGCGGGAGTGTTGATCTGCTAGAGGGCAGGAAGGCTCTACAGAGGGGTCTGGACAGGCTGGATCAATTGGCTGAGGCCAGTTGTATGAGGTTCAACAAGGCTTAGTGCCAGGTCCTGTGCTTGGGTCACAACAACCTCATGCAACACTACAGGCTTGGGGACGAGTGGCTGGAAAACTGACCATCGGAAAAGAGTCTGAGGGTATTGGTCAACAGCCTGCTGGATAGGAGCCAGCAGTGTGCCCAGGTGGCCAAGAAGGCCAACAGCATCCTGGCTTGTATCAGGAATAGCGTGGCCAGCAGGACCAGGGCAGGGATTGTCCCCCTGTACTCAGCACTGGTGAGGCCACACCTCGAGTGCTGTGTTCAGTTCTGGGCCCCTCACTACAAGAAAGACCTTGAGGTGCTGGAGCGAGTCCAGAGAAGGGCAACAAAGCTGGTGAAGGGTCTGCAGCACAAGTCTGATGCGGAGCTGCTGAGGGAGCTGGGGTTGTTTAGCTTGGAGAAGAGGAGGCTGAGGGGAGACCTGATCGCTCTCTACAACGACCTGAAAGGAGGATGTAGCCAGGTGGGGGTCGGCCTCTTCTCCCAAGTAACAAACAACAGGACAAGAGGAAATGGCCTCAGTTTGCGCTAGGGGAGGTTTAGATTGGATATTAGGAAGAACTTCTTCACTGAATGGGTTATCAAGCATTGGAACAGGCTGCCCAGGGAAGTGGTGGAGTCATCATCCCTGGAGGGATTTAAACGCGGTGTAGGTTTGGTGCTTAGG
>NW_009613373.1:13478-14599 GCF_000690535.1 Cariama cristata
TGTTCTAGGTTAATGGTTGGACTTGATGATCTTAAAGGTCCCTTCCAACCTAAAAGACTCTGTGATTCTATATCACAGGCTCAGACCTCAGCCTAGTTTCTTTGGATAATACCTATCAAAGAACAAAACAGAATTGTAAGACTAGACTTACACATATGAATGATTCAGAAAGGAAGAGAGATACAGATGAATGGATTACAATATAAACAGAAGAGAGATTACTGTAGCAGCAGAAATGTGTTTCTTAATAACTTCACTGTCATTTTCATGGTTATTACAAAGTAGACTTCTGATTGAAGAGTACGAAGCATACATTGATAAAATGGAGAAATCTTTTGAATGCGTATCTATTTTGGATTGGATATGGATTTTCTATGCTTGACCCTCTGTAACGGAAAAAGTCAAGTAGGAATTGGGAAGTCTAGTCTGGAGTGGGTGTGCACACATCCATATCCCAGCAGAGTGAAAGGGATAAAACACTATACGGAGTCAGAATACCCAATGACCTGCACCGACCCGTCTTGTGTGTGGGCAAGCACTGAACGCCACAAAAGCAAGCTCTGTGCAGCTATCATCACCTTTGATTTCCTCAGCACTTTTTGAACAGGGTTACAGAATGACAGTCATTCCACCTCATAGCAGGCCCTCTGCCCACACTGGGAGTGGAGTTGGATTTTCCCTCAAGTACGCATAGTGTTCTTGAGCCTGATCCTGAGTTTTTGAATAGCAGATCAATTCTTGTAGAAAGCATGTTCATACAAGTTAGTGTTTCCTATGGGGCTTTATTCATTTTGTCACTATTAATCTGAGACAGATGTTTTCTGTAGGTGAGAGAAATTGATACTTTTTTTTCTAAAACCACTTGTGAGAAAATAGATGTAAAAATATATAAAAATTTAAGAGAAGTACCGGAACAATATTTAGGAACCAGTCAGCTAGTATGTTCCAACATTTCTGTTGACATTGAACTTAATGTTCTACAGAAATAGTGTATTGATTGTCAAAAGTATGTTTCTGTTGTGAAAGTACGTTACTATACTGTAATGAATTCACCAGAAATATGCTAGACTTAGAAGACTGCCTACATATGCACAACTTCTTGAAGACTAAGGAGGAGGAAT
>NW_009613374.1:0-358 GCF_000690535.1 Cariama cristata
GAAAAAAGCGGGGGGGGGAAGGACGAAAAGGGTGTTATTTCCCAAAGGACTTTTGCGGGCTGCTTCTCCCCCCAAGCCTATTACTGCGGCGGACCCCTGGGACAGGGCGAGATTAATTGGTCTGTGTTATGAGGAAAATGATAGATGCCATTAATCAGGGAAGTTGTAAATCATCCACGTTTGTAGATGGAATTCAGAGATTAGCTGGGACAGATGGCAGGCAAACAGAGCGCTGTCCAGGTCTGCCGTAAATCATTCAACTTCTGGAATTATTAAACGGCCAATGACAGAATCTCATACATTTTCTTAAAGAGGGGTGTTTCTTGGAAGATGAATATTCACTTCGTATTATGAAAGA
>NW_009613374.1:389-23902 GCF_000690535.1 Cariama cristata
GTTTTCAATCGCTGTTACATTTCCCTTTCTAAATAAGGAAAGTATTGGGTTTTCCTTCCTGGATGTCAGAAACTTCAAACCTGAAAAATAAACAAGCCTTTTCACATAGATGTCTTTCAGACATGGATAAGAAGCACAGCCAGGCAAACTACACAAGTGCTGAAATCATTGCTTTAATACCCTTTCTGCAATAAACGTGCAAACTTGTAAGTTAATAGGTTTGTCCTGATATCGCCTGTAGATTAATCTTTACTTGCAATAACTACTGCAGCAAAATAATTTTTTTTCAAGTATTATTTGTTTTCATGCACTTTGAGGAAAGCAGTGAATCAACGCCACTTTTATTCACTACTTCTAAAAGAACATTAGACATTCTGTGGAATCTAAATATTCCAAGTGGAGAGAAGACTTTTTTCATTAGTCTCCCCTAATGTTTTTTTCACATAGCAAAAATGAGTTATGGTATGATCAACTTCAATCAATCTTTCATGGTATCCCATTGACTGGTATGTCAAATGCTTGTCTAAATATAGGCTTAGCACCAATACCTATGACTAATTGTGAGCTTGATTGCCTGTCTTGCAATAATGTGATCAATCTACAGCAACATTCAGAATTTTGCAGTAACCTGCTCTATAACTTCAATAATAGCATCTATTCTATCACATAAAAGTGACCATAGTCCAAAACACAGAGTTTAGAATAGTTATTAAAAAAAAAATTCAAATGTTAACCTCATGATATGTAAACTAAAAGTTTACTGTGCTAATGAGCTTAATTTTCATTATTTAAAACTTCTTTTTGGAAAATTCATTTTATTTTTATTAGATTTAAGAAAAGCAATGTACAAAATATCAAAAGTGCTTTTTCTTTTTTTCTTAACTTACTCTCAGCATTTGGATTTACTGAGCACTGTACCCCAAGTCATCCTTAAATTGCTTCAGTATCTGATGCAAAAACAATCTCACACACAAGTATCATCTTTCCTAACTTTGGTGTAAAATCTAGGGAAAAATCAGGTTTAAATTATTTATTTTTTAAATCAAAAGGGCAAAACTAACACTTCAAGGGGAGAACCAGGTCATTGTTGTGACTTAGAAATATCACTATATACGATCATAACAATTTAGGTTGGGGAGGACCTTGAGAGATGATCTAGGTCAACTCCCTGCCCAAGGCAGGGCAACTTCAAAGCCAGATCAGCTTCCTCAGCACCTTGTCCAGCCAAGTTTCAAAAATCCCCAAGAATGGAGAGTCCATCTTTTCTGGAAAAACTGTTCAATTTTGACTACTGCTTATCATGAAGAATGCTTTCTTTTTTCCTAATACTTTCCCTTGCTGCAACCTGTGTCTGTTGCCACTCATCCTTTCTCTGGGCACCTGAGAAGAGTGCTCCCTCGGTAGCTGAAGATGTCAATTAGATCCTCCACTTTAGCCTTCTTTTCTTCAAACATCTCAGGAATATCACTAACTTCACAAATTCACTACTCCTTCCTATTCCTTTTTAATAAATCTCTCTGAATTTAATATTATAAAGTAAAACTATTATTTGTGGGTTTTTTTCCCCATCTCTCAGAGTATAAAAAACGGATACCTAAATGACTCATCCGTCTTCTAGAGGAGGTACTCATGATGAAACCTACACAAAACAGCGTGGTCAAAGTAAAACTCACCCCTAAGTTCCTGTTTCTATCAGAAAGAGCAAAGATTCAGGTCAAAGTCATTTATATCCCATTTGGCCATATGAGTTGGTCATACAGTAACTTTAAGGGTATCAGCAGCACCTACAAAGTAGATTGAGTTTTCCAAGGCCTTACGTAAAAAATGTTTAATACTGAATGTTAGTTTTTTCCACTAACAGTAATGATATTTGCCTGAGATGCAGTTTCTTGGGCATATTTGAAAGCTAGTACACATTTTCATGCATGTGGCCTCTGCAGAGCCACGTGGCGAGTGCTGAGATGATAGGTCATGAAGCGAAGCTGTCAGAGACGGTAGACTCAGAGGGAGGTTGGTAAAGGGAAGCAGTGGCAAAAAGGGTAGCCTAGGTTGAAACCATTTTCCCTTTTGCTTACACAAGCTCTGGTTTGTCTGCCATTTCAGCAAAAGAGAAAACTAGAATTTCTAGCCATTTTATTCATCTTACACTCTTTGAACTGTTTACCAGTGTTGTCGTTACTACTATTTGTTTTTTAACGTATTGTCCATTTCTTCATTACATAAGTGATACGCTCTTTCTCTCTGCATACATATATCTCTCTCCCTCTTATAAAAAAATACATATACTTATAAGGTATATAATCTTAAGCATCTCATGGATACAGACATTCTCGTTTTAAAGAACCCCCATTTCACACCGGGAGCAAGCAGGCAGATATAACTGAAATGTAATATTCTGCTATAATGCAGAAGCACCATCACATTCTAAACAAATCTAGCAGCTTTGCACGGTGTGTTTGTAATTTGTTTTGTGTTTTTTTTTCAGGTCCTTTATAGCAAACCAAGGATGAGAATAGGAAAAAAAAAAAATGTCTCAACTGTTCTGGGAAACAGTCTTTAAAGAAACAAGCAAAAAAAAAATATTAAATCTGTTAAAGACTTGTGAAATCTTTCAGAGGTTTTGTAATGATGCAAAAAATACAAAGGAGAAAAATCTTCCCTAAGGGACTTGACAAGAGAAAATACATGTTCGTAGTCAAGGAGCTAAACAATTCAACAAATTGGAGTGGGGTAAGGAAGCTTTCACCTCAGTTCAGCAAAACTGTGATAAATTGACTGAATTGTTACTATTTTACATATTCTATGCCTTGTGTGAAATTAATTAGTTATTTTAGTGGGCAGAAGTCTACCCAAGAAATCACCAGCACAGCAGACCTTAATTCGCATTCCTGTTCACGGTCTACGTAGAAAGCATTAATTTTCTAGCACTGTGTGGACACAGACAGCGCACACAACTGTACCACTGATTACATTGAAACATTTAAGGCAAAAATAAAGGTGAAGCACAAACAGACTTCCATTGCCCATGCCTATGATGCAACTCATCATAGATGCAACATCTTTGAGAAGGCTTCTGCTGAAGAATTTTCCTTTCCTAGAACATCAGTTGAATTGTTCACAGTGCATTTGATCTACTAGAAATAGATTATAAAAAAATATAATTGGATGGAAGCAGATGTTGGACATTCCTTTCCTGTTCAAATCAATTTTTCTGTGTATCCCCTAAAAACTGAACACTTGAAATTACTGGAATATAAATTGCTCATTGAGGAAAGTTCTGCCATGCCATAAAGGCTTGCCTTGGAAGAGCTGTTATTTGAATGAGGTTTTAAGAGAGATATCATGATATTTTATATCTACCACTAATTCCAGCAATACCATGAAGATCAGAGCAATAAATAATTCCAGCTGTCAAGAGTAAGAAATCTGGAAAGCATTGTAGGGGCAGGAGGAAAGACTGGAGAGCACCTGGAGGGAAAGGGAGAAAGAAGAGCCCGAAATCGTTTTGCCCACAACAAGGACAGGCAGAAGGGCAGAACAGCGAAGGGGTGCGCAAAGTGGCTGCTGGAAGCTGAGAGAGACATTTATGTAACTAAAGCAAGAAAATGTTTTCAGGGCAGAACTAGCTAATTTTTAATTTTTTTAATGCACATGGGGATTTAGCGTCTTAGGTAAATTTATTTTGCCTAAGGCCTGCAAGCTTTGCTGTTAAAAGCTCTGTGCAATAAGCAGTGAAAATTTTATTCAGATCAATGAGGTTAATAGGACCATTCCAACACTTCACACTTTAAGAAATTGAAAGAGGAAATAAAGTTATTAGCATCCACTTCAATTTATATCTGTGGTCCTCTGTGCTTGCCATGCCAATAAGCACATGGGGTGTCTTGAAGGAAATCTTACTATGACCCTATCGCTCATGACAATGTATTTGGGGTACTTTCCTATAAACAGGACAGGATGGCATACAGCTGTTGCAGTAGACCTGTAGGAATGTCAATTGTCAGTCATGAGACAGGATAGCTCAAAGTATACCCCATCTTATCAGGGTAGGGTATATGGAGTACAGAAATCCCTGTGCAGAAGACTGCATCATTACAGAGCAGCAAAGCATCCATTCATTCTTCTTGCTGAGTTCTCCAAGTTGTAGCTAATCTAGGTGTACCTAAGGATATACACTGAACCTTTTTTTCCCTTAATAGAGTATTTTAATAGAAATGACTTTCAAAACATATGAGAGCTTTTGTGTGTATACATATTTTTAGGCAATGTATGTAGTTCTTTATGAAATATGAATTACTGACAGATTTTTAAAACTATTAGAGAAATGTTATTAATTTCATGAAAAATTCAATGTATTTTTACAAAGGGATCATCTATATTCAACAGAGGGGGAGAAAATAGATTGTTTCATCCCAAGTTAATGTCAGCATTTTAACCCACCTCTCTTTTGCTTTAAGCTGGAGGTACAACGAGTGGGAGGAGAACATTCCAGTCCTGGATTCATTCTCCTGGATCACACTCTGCACTGCACTCCCTGCTTTTCTTTCACAAGTACTTACCTGCAAAGTTGAAACGTTATCATTCATTGCACAGTCAATATATACCAAACAAAAGCGTGTCAGCTTTAGCATTATAAAAGCTGATTTATGAAAACAAGAACCTTTATTGCACACCATAACTACACTTGCAATGTCTGTGTGAAACCCCAGTTGGATATTACCTTTATTAATGATAATGAACCTTCTAAACATTAGTTAACTACTAAATAGAGGAGTATTTTCTTGCCAGTTATTGTGTTTACACTAAAATTAAATTGACAAAAGATAATTTACTGAAACTTTTTTTTTTTTAGTATAGTTAGGAGACTAGAGAAGCTCCAGGGAGCTGGCAAATCAAAATATAAAGGTCAGTTTCTGTTAATGAAAGCAGAATATACATAGAAGGAAGGAATTTTCATGAAAAGCTGGTCTGCTGTGGACTAATTGCTCATTACTTTCATCATCCCTTAGGAAACATGTAGATAATCCTATTTCAAGATATATAGCATAGCTGAAATTTAGGCAGAATGAACAAGCCTTGAATCTGCTGCAAAGGGACATATATCAAAGGTACAAAGGACTCAATTCACAGCTAAATCAGGAACTGTAAAAATACAGTCTGGTTGAAGAAGACTGGGGAGACTTTCCTGGATTTGCCTGTAGAGAGCTAAAAATGCATTCCCAACACCATCCTTAACTATGCTGCAAGAAATCACTAATTTATCAGTAAGAACAAATATAATGTCACTCATTCCAGCCCTACCAATGTACAACTTACCTCTCAAGGGAGCCCCCTTACATAGAGATATGGAGTAAGATCACGTTCTTTGGCCCCGGGAATAGAAGCAGCGTGGTGGAAAAAGATCTTCTAGGCTTTCATTTGTTTCAGCTTTCAGCCATAATGTTATACTGAGTTTTTTCAAGTGGAACAGATCCATGATGTCTATGCAGATGCTATATGTTTTACGTAAAAGATTTATAGGATCTGGTCTGACAACATAAAGGTTTATGGGGTCTTTTAATTCACTAAGAGCAAGTACCAGGTCATCCTTTCACTAACACACACGAACTGAACATGACCACTAGAGGTGGTCATTTTTTAATGCGCTACAATCTGAACAACATGATTTTCAATTTTAAACTTCATATGTCCTTTCCTGTGTTGGATTGCTCAAGTATGGCCAAATGCAGGCTGCACCTCACTGTGATTTTTGGATCAGAAAAATGGAAACATCACCATTTCACAGGACAGGATCAAGAGATGGTGTGCCTGTCAAACACAGGAATTATTTTCCATGGTGAGTTTTCCATTTTCTCTTTATCATCAATTTTACTGTGATGATACTTTTTTTTTACAAAATATGACAATTTTCTACTATACTGGAACATTGCATAGCATACAGAAATACTAATTTCATAATTTTTCAACAGAGCATTATTCTAATATCTCAGAAAAGATGTCATGTTGTCTAAGCTGATTTGATCAGTGATACAGCATAAACTCTGCATGATATAGAATGGTCTATATAGGATTATTTTGAAAATGTGGATATAGAATATTTAGCACATTTTTAGAGTATGTAGAATATGAAAATATTTTGTTGTGGTAGTCTTCAAAGACATTTTACTGTCACACAGGGCACTGTCATTCTTTAGACTGGTATCACATAAGCATTACCAGAAGAAGATAAATCATAATAAAAACTGCCCAGCAGAAATGGTTGCAGAGCTATGTTTGTGTCTTCTAAAATCCCTTAGGGGAAAATAACTGTGCGTGTCTATGCATATGACTGGGTCTTCTGACACCTTAGGGAATCTTCCTTTCCTGGCTATAGAAACATTTGGTGGGGTTTTTTTTTTGCAGATTTTATTCAGATCAGAGTTGAATTTTGTTTGTTTCTTTTTTTTTTTTAAATGAGGCAATAAGGTTTCAGCATCTAATGAAAGGATAGGTGTAGCTAAAAGGAAACACAGGAATAACTAATCTGGGTCTCTCACACAAAATTCTGTCCACAACCGCTACAGCTGAAATCAGTAGCACTATCTAAACTTGGGTAAAAGTGTCAAAAAGGGGATTTATAAAACCAAATAAAGAATAGGCAGCCCAATTCTCATCCTTGAGGTTGAAAGCAAAGTTTCCTGTAGCTTTGATGAGGATATTATTTCTTTGCTGCTGTGTCTGATATGTAGTTACATATTTAAAAGCCAGAAAAATTGACTAATATGCCATGTTTGTAACCTAATTAATAATACAAATTTCATTTTTGAGCTAAACTCTGCATTGAGAAACCTAAGTATTTTTTCAGCATAAGGCTGTAGTCTTTAAAAGCCAGTGTTTGGGAGTTTTTGTAGTTTTGGCTTTTTCTAGCTGATTAAAAAAAACACAGAACAGCAACAACAAAAAAACAAACCCAGAGTTAAGCATTAAAGGGTTGGATACTCAGCTGCTTTCTAAACACTAATCTCTGAACCCTCTGGATTCAAAAGGCTGCAAGACCCCTACGTTGGAGGGGGCCTATGACAAGCGTTACTTTCTCCATGGCTTCTAACTTTCCACAAACTGAACAGTAATCACCCACCCAGAAAAATATGAGACCTGTTGGAAGGCTGTATTGAATCAAAACAGAAGACTGTTTCAGTAGTTGAGAGCTGCTGGGATTTGGGATTTCAGTTACAGCCTTCCATTTTTCTTCCACTGGACACACACCACCTACTGACAAGATTGACAAACATGGTCAGAAGCATATCTATAGGCTTTGAGGTACACAGAGAATTATACAATGATTTTTTTTTTAATGTAAAAAGAAAGCGCTTATTGGCAGTTATAGATCCTAAATAAAACAGGTTAAAACTTTTATTCAACTTTGATGTGGTGAATAAAGGTACTAGAGTTACGGTTTAAAAGTTATGAATATGATATGGGCTAGAAAGTAACAACAATTTTCAACTTTATATGTTGCTTTTTCTTTTTTTTTCCCCCCTCTTATAATTGCCTCAGAGCTTAGGAAGTTGTTTTAAGAATGTGGATAAAACTAGCATGATCCCTACAAAGCAGACAAAAGCCTCATGTGAGAGGCAGAAAGAAACGTGTCATGGTTTGACCCCAGCCAGCAGCTAAGCACCAAACAGCCACTCGCTTACTGCCCTCACAGTGGGATGGGGAGAGATTTGGAAGAGTAAAAGTGAGAAAACTCATGAGTTGAGATAAAGACAATTTAATAGGTAAAGCAAAAGCCGCACACACAAGCAAAGTAGAACAAGGAATTCATTCACCACTTCCCATCAGCAGGCAGGTGTTCAGCCATCCCCAGCAAAGCAGGGCTCCATCACGCATAATGGTGACTTGGGAAGACAAACGCCATCACTCCGAATGTCCCCCTTCCTTCTTCTTCCCCCAGCTGTATATGCTGAGCATGACGCCATATGGTATGGAACATCCCTTGGGCCAGTTGGGGTCAGCTGTCACGGCTGTGTCCCCTCCCAACTCCTTGTGCACCCCCAGCCTCCTCGCTGGTGGGGTGGGGTGAGGAGCAGAAAAGTCCTTGACTCTGTGTGAGCCCTGCTCAGCCATAAGGAAAACATCCCTCTGTTATCATCAGCAGCATTGTTTTCAGCACAAGTCCAAAACATAGACCCATACAAGCTACATTAATTATTTAATTATTAATTAATTAAATATTAATTAACTCTACCCCACCCAAAACCAGCATAAAATGTTAAATGAGAGATATCTGGAATCCTATCTTCTACTCCACAAAATATAGTTCATTATATTTTATATTTGAATGTATTTTAAAAAGCCTTCAGGGCTATCAGTTTGTCTGATTACTCTAGAGTAATTGTCCTAACACTATATGGAGAGAAGGTAGAAGGCTCTGGAATCAAGCTTGAGTCTTATTTTCAAATAGCAGTTATGATGGCTAACTGGAAACTCTTTGAAAAGCCAAACTTAGACTCTTCCGAAAATTAGAAGGTTATTGCAATCTGTCTAGGCAATGTTTTGAATATCCAGAGAACTATCTGGCCTAATCAAAAGCTGTTGTTCCCCACCCCCTTCCTTTTTCAATAGCTATACAGTGAATAGTACGCTTCACAAAGGCCCTAGTGGCACTAATGATGCTATCACTCCTTTTTGCTGAGCTGTCATTTCTCCTAATTATCATTTATATTGGGTTCTGCTACTTTCTGATATTAATATTGCCACATACATACTTTGTTAGGCAACACTATGCAGTGTTTATTCATAAGAGAATTTCAGCCCCCTCGACTTCCCTGAAGTCTTGAATTGTTGATGGATGTCTTTAAGATGGTCCCTGCTTAATGCTCATTACCATGGGAAGAGTTAGCTGTCCATAAGACCTTTAATTTTATACATGCAAATGTCCATTGTTTGACCAAAATGGATAATTCAGCACCTAATTAGTGAATACCTGCTTGGACATACAATTAGCCAATTTGCAAGAACAGATGCTGGCTTATGAATACAGCAAAACTAGTCGCAGTGGTGTGCAAGTTCCTTTCACAGGTGACTCCTTTGGCCTCTTAAGTTTCAAGTTACTGTCTTTTTCCAGAGAAGATGTGAGGAGGGAAGGAAATTACACTGTGTCAAGTATTCCCTTTAGGATTTTATAGTTGAAGGTAACATAGAAATAGTGTAAGGGGTCTTAACAAATCTCTGGCAATCCCCTCACTCCTAGATCAGACCCAAGCACTGGCTCCACTACCTTCATGGTCACAGCGTAACTGGACCAAGTAACCAAGTGTGGTTGCTCACCTTTTCTCCTTCACATCAATCTTAGTTAAGTGGAAGGCCAGTTGATCTAGCTACTAAGTAGTAAGTGTCAAGATTTACTCAAACTAATTCTAGGTTCTGTAACAATATTTCAGTAAAATCTACAGTTAACTCCTGCAATATATATATTTTACAACTGCTCATTTAAATCAATAGGTCACCCTGTTATCACAGGTGTAACTTAAGTGTTTCTTCCTCTGGAAGTGAGTTTAGTTTATTTTGACTAATTCATATTCTACCAAGGCAGTTTGCTGACTATGCTTCCACAGCTTAATCTGAACAATTTCATTATTTGCCTTCAAAAGAGGTATTTCAGTTATTTCGCAGAGGAAGATCCCTCTACGTGTTCAGGCATTAGAGTATCTCTATGCAATGGATACAAAGCTAAGATAAAGAATTGAAGTTCTCCAAAACATGAAAGCTAAGCCATCTGCTTGGGGAGTATTATGTGTCTCACACACAAGGATCTGCCAATGCATAATTCTGGCACTTCAACCACCAGAGCCTGGTCCTATAGCTTTCTATTGCTCTTTAGGTTACAATCAGATGAAGAATTTACTAAAACACACACACAGAGGTGCCAGTTCAGGTCGCTGCTTCCCTATCACCAGAAGGAGGGCTGCACAGACAGACTTACCCAGCAGGGTCACTGCTGGGGGGCAACCACCCATGTAGGCTTCAGCAAAGTCTTACTCTTAAAAAACCAAGAAAAATGGAAACTGGTACAATACTGGTGTTTTGCCTTTGTAAGAGAGAGGTGTAACTGTAATTAGAAAGCATCCTAATCTTTGAAGAACTTCTATGAGATGCTAGATCTCTCAAAAAATCTTTCCACTTTACCTTATCTTAAGCCTTTACAGTAACTGGATTCCTTACCTCATTATGATGGATTCATTACTTTCCCCTCCCAGAAGAAATGGAAAACATCAGTTTTATTTTGTAATTTTAAAAGTATAATAAACACAATATGCACATCTCTGGAACAAGTTTTTTAAAGTAAATTTTGTTTGTGAGGAGAGGTAAGGGGACAGATGCTCTGTTAATTAGTGTGAAACAGAAGCAGACCTAACTTTAGGCAGTACTATGACTCACTCATTTTACTATACAAACCTGATCAATTCTAATTCTGCTTTCTACAGAGATGAATTTGCTGATTACATTTGATTCACTTAAAGAAGAATAAGAAAGATAAGTCAGTTTATAAGATTACACATTGAGGAATCTTCTTAGTTTCTAGAACTAAATTTTTTGCAAAGCTTAATTCTAGCTTTACTTCCCGATTTACAGAACTAAAAGTTGCTTAAAGCAGTTTCTCAAATAGCTATCCTTCAACAATGCTGCCCAAAAGACTGGCTTGTAAAACAGAGATATTTGAAGACGTATTTTGATTTAGTGCTATGTGGTGAGTTTGCTTAAAAAAAAATAAAATAATATCTACAAACAAAGCACTAACTATGTTGCAAAAATAAAAAAGAGGAAAATAAGAATTGCAGGCATGGAATGCGAGGACGTGTTCTAGTGCACGCTTAAAATGAAAACAGGTAGAGAACTCGGACCAAGTGGGTGACTTACAGCCACAAAGTGACTTGGTGAATGCTAGCCTCCAAGAACGGGGTAAAGCAGCAATGCAGATACTTGCAACTGGAGAAAGCCATCAGACTGTTTAGCCAGTTAGGGGAGAGGAAGAGTACTTTATCCACCAGCTAGCAAGAACTCTTAAAAAGTACTCTCAGCAGCCAGTAGGACACTGAAGAAAACCTGTAAATTAGTCAGCAAATGGAGTTGCTATCTCAGGAGTGATGAAATGGAGGTCTTCTAAAGTTATCAAGTCATCCCTCTTTCCCCTGTGAAGCAAAGGGACAAAAGCCTGTTTTGTGCTCAGGCACAGCAAGACCCTTCCCTCTCTATGGACCAACCAGGTAACCATTAGAAGCAATTCATAAGGAGAGATGTGGCCTGAAATGGCTCTTTTCCCACTTTTATCTAAACTCAACAATGTTCAGACCTACTTAGGAGGTGATAGTATTGACTTACTGTAATTAATTATTCAGATTTTAGGGTGGTGTTTGTTATAATCTGAAGCTTTTATATTAATGACATTCCATATTTTGGAAACAATATTCTTTCTTAAAATACAAGACTTTCATAAAAATCTGGAAACCTCTGGACATTAATCTTCAGCTCAGATTAGCTTCAAAACATAAGAGGCTATTCTGTCCCTTAGAAATAAGGACTGTGCTACACTTGAGAAACAGCCTATAGTGGGTTATAAAGAGCTGCAAGTGCCAAGCACAGCCATTTTCACTAGAAAGTCACCTTTTAACCGCAAGAAAATGTATTTTTTGTAAAGACAACTTGCACTGCATGTGCTAAGAACCAATAATGCAATTAGTAGCTTTAGTATATAAAAGATGTGGCTATTTATGTACTCCACTTAGGTACACCTGTTAGCAAAAACCTTTTCATAGCTTAACAACCAGTTTCAGTCACTTCATCATCTGTTTTCATTGTCAGGCTTGGTCACTTAATTTTTGCAAAGAATTTTAACAGTGTGCTTTTAAGTCCTGGGAGCAAAATGGTCACCACATAATAGACAGTATGCTGGTGCACGGCTAACTTTCACCTGTCTTCCTATACTTTACCTCCAGCAGTGACTCACCTCAACCATTTTGCAGTTACATAAGACCATAGTTTACTTGGCAAACAGCAACTAGAAAATTGTTACTGGTGTAAAACTTTGAGGAGCTCATTAATTTACAAGGAAAAAAAAAAGTTTTTTGATATAACATTTCAATGATCAAACTAATAAGCATGAAAATAAGCTAATTCACCAGGCTTAAGATTCCAGCTGAGTGTCCCTGAAGTTTGCAGTCATTTCCTCTAATTGCCCATAAGACAGTTATTTGTTATTTCCATGTTATGGTTCTGATAATTTCATCCCACTCTGCTGCTTTAACCAGAGATAAGATTTTCTGTTGACATATGTATTAATTTCCACTTAGTTTCCATGTTAAAAAAAAAAAGGAAAAAATATCCTGAAGAAATGCCTTTAAAAGCCTCTTTTCAAAAACCAGTGCAAAACTCCTGTGTTAAAACATTGAAAGCTATACTTTTGTTATGCTGCAAAGGATGGTGCCTGACTCAAGGTGTGAAGTTGCTGGGAGATGGCTAATGTGTGGCTTAAATTACTTTTTGAAGTATTCATATTCACTGTAGGAAAGTGAATATTCACTTTTTCTGCAGGAAAAAGAATAGCAGTTTTCTGCATGCTCCTTTCCTATTTTTTCCCACAACACAGGGAGAAT
This sequence comes from Cariama cristata, assembly GCF_000690535.1. NCBI lineage: Eukaryota > Metazoa > Chordata > Aves > Cariamiformes > Cariamidae > Cariama > Cariama cristata. The sequence continues at coordinate 13,025 of NW_009613374.1, forward strand.
ATGCCCTTATCTGCACTGTTATGGATGTTACATCATGTAATATGCTGCACAGAAGATGGTCTATTTACAATCTTTAACACTCGAGAGTCACAAAAAGCCAGGCTTATATGATTTTCTTGGCATCCTAACCCTGTTTTGAGGCAACATTCAAATAATTTATGACGATGCCCTCCTCAGTCCTTCTACCCCCAGGTTCCCCCTTCCAAATTAAGTTTGTGTTAAAAATATTGTGGGAATGTGCTACCTCCACTGGGATTCCCACAACGGCTAACGCAGGTTCTCTTGAGTCAGTATTGGTAAACAAGAAAAAAATCCCAATTTTTTTCCTTTTGATTCCTGTAAAAGTTTGCCTATGCTAGGTCATCTCTCCTTCCAGTATCAGCAGAAGACTTTTAGACCTCTGGGAGTAACAGAACAGCAAAACTAAAATATAATTTAAATAAACCAGAGGAAACTTATCCTCTCATGGTAACACTGTGATTAAAGGATTTAATTGAATTATAGAGGCTTAGATAAGATGAAATGAAAGCAGTAATACATCAAGAATCACTGTTTCATGCAGAAAAATCATAAAAGTGTGTAATGGTCCACAAGGTAATATTTATCTGGGAATAGATTACAGAGGACTTTATGAGACAGAGCTACAAGGCATGAAGGATATAAAGTGCAATAAAAAAGGATAAACTCAGCAGGGCTGATAAAGAATAAATATACAAATATTAACCCACAAATAACTGACACACCTATCATTTGTTCTTTCAAAAGTAAAGGCTTTTATCTTAAAAATTTTAAACTTCTATGATGATTCAAAAATGAAACAGTCTGATATTTAAATTACTACTTCTGAGTATTAAAATTAAATGTCATTTCCTGTATCCAAAGCTGAAAATACTATCTGCACAATCTACTTCATCTTTCAATTCATCTTTTTAGAACACATTAGTGGTTTTAATAAAGCTCCAAAGGAAACACATTACAATAGATTTCACTTTGCATTTCTTTAAAGAAACTTACCTACTGATAACTGTTAAGACCCTCTCCTCGTTTAAATCTCCATCTATAAAGGTATGCATAATGATCAAACAATATCAAAAGAAAGTACCATCTCCATCTGTGGGCTATTGTATCTAATTGCATCTCCAAATCACTCCAAACCACTGAACTTTCTGCCAGTGTTCTGAAAGATGGGCTGCTGATGAATACAATAATTTACAACAACCTAAACTGTGGTCAAGGTAAAAATAGGTCAAATCCTATTAACAGTTATGCTTACAAATGTGTTGGTTTTCCAAGGGTGATTGTCTACAATGATGCTATTCAAATATATAAAGTATGTTTATAATCATTTGCAGCACTGAGGTCTGAGGGTAGTCTGCATACTATTTTGTAAAACATTAAAAGTCTCTTTGATTTATGCCTAACACCTATTTTTAAATCCTCAAGACAGAAAGTTTCCTTCTAGTTACCACATGCCTTTAATATCTTTAAAAGATGCATTGTTTAATTTTTGTCCAGATATTCAAAAATTATTTTTTCTTCCTCTTGTTTTCCTTTTTGAACTACACTAAAAGATGACTTGGCTGCACATCGTCTGTCCAAGACTAGTTTTAGTTTTCTTGAGTGATCTTTGTAAACTGAAGACTGGCTTTAACTATAGCTTTTAAAGGAATTTAATTGGAAGGTAGGTCATTACATACCATACATGACTAGATAGGAAGGTAGCACTTGTTTATCCTCGAATGAGTCAAGGCCATTAGTTGGACTGCTGTTTACTGTGCAGGCAAGGAAAAATGAATAATTGAGTCACACAGAAATAAACTTCCCTCTTTTTGACTCTCCAGTAACAAGAAGTAATGGTGTCTCATTAAATCAACCGCTCATTCCTGCACTTACCTATATTACATTATATATTCATTCACATTACCTACTCTGCAACAGTGTCGCCTTAAGTTATCTCCATATTCATATTAAGCAGGATAATTTTATGGCTGTAACATTTGTACTTCTTAAGAGATGGGACAATCAAATCTTATGCTGCAGGCTGTAAAGGAATTGCCATGGGGAGTCCCTCCCACTGCTTCAATCAGCATCACATGGTGAGGTAGGTGCATCCTTCTCTCTCTGCACCACCCGCCATTAGCCATAGCAGGTGGCCTACATCATTTAGTAGGCACTTAAGCACTCGAGATGCAGAATAATGTCACATTAGGACATGCTTTTGGGGTAACTCCTGGAGGAACTGAAGGCTGGCAAAAAAAAAAAAAAAAAAGAGAGAAAAAGAAAAAAGAAACAGTTTCCATTTGCCATGGTATGGAAAGAGACATGCTCGACACAATAAAATACATTCACTTTGTCTCTACTCTTGCACCATATACACTGGTGGGGAATGTGAAGCAGCCTTGGCTGCAGTGACCATGAAATGGTGGAGCTCAAGATCCTTAGGGCAGCGAGGAGGGCACACAGCAAGCTCACTACCCTGGACTTCAGGAGAGCAGACTTTGGCCTCTTCTGGGAGCTGCTTGGTAGAGTACCATGGGTTAAAGCCCTGGAGGGAAGAGGGGCCCAAAAAAGCTGGTTAATATTCAAGTTCAGGCACGATGCATCCCAACCAAGAGGAAGTCCGGCAAAAACTCCAGGAGGCCTGCGCAGATGGACAAGGAACACTTGGACAAACTCAAACACAAAAAGGAAGCCTACAGAGGGTGGAAGCAAGGATAGGCAGCCTGAGAGGAATACAGAGAAACTGTCCAAGCAGCCAGGGAGCAGGTTAGGAAAGCTACAGCCCTGATAGAATTAGATCTGGCCAGAGACATCAAGGGCAACAGGAAAAGTTTATATAGGTACATTGATGATAAAAGGGAGACTAGGGAGAAAGTGAGCCCTCTCTGGAAGGAAATAGGAGACCTGGTTACTCAGGACATGGAGAAGGCTGAGGTATTCAACAGGTTTTTTGCCTCAGTCTTCACCGGCAAGTGCTCCAGCCATTCCACCACAAGGCAGGGACTGGGAGAATGAAGAACTGCCCACTGTAGGAGAAGATCAGGTTCAAGACCATGTAAGGAATGTGAAGGTGCACAAGTCCCTGGGACCTGATGAGATGCATCTGCAGGTCCTGAGGGAACTGGCAGATGAAGTGGCTAAGCCACTATTCATAGTATTTGAGAACTTGTGGCAGTTCAGTGAAGTTCCCACTGACTGGAAAAGGGGAAACATAACCCACATTTTTTAAAAGGGTAAAAAGGAAGACCCAGGGAGCTACAGGCCAATCAGTCTCACCTCTGTGCCCAGCAAGATCAAAGAGCAGATCCTCCTGGGAACTATGCTAAGGCACATGGAAAATAAGGATGTGATTGATGACAGCCAACATGGCTTCACTAAGAGCAAATTGTCCCCAACAGATTTGGTGGCTTTCTAATACAGGGTTACAGCGTTGGTGGATAAGGGATGAGCAACTGATCTCATCTACCTGGACTTGTGCAAAGCATTTGACACTGTCCCACATGACATCCTTGTTTCTAAATTGGACAGACATCATTTTGACAGATGGACCACTCAGTGAATAAGGAATTGGCTGCGTGGTCATACTCAAAGAGTTATGGTCAATGGTTGCCCAGAGAAGTTGTGGATGCCCCAGCCCTGGCAGTGTTCAAGGCCAGGTTGGATGGGACTTTGAGCAACTTGGTCTAGTGGAAGGTGTCCCTGCCCATGGCAGGGGAGTTGCAACTACATGGTCTTTAAGGTCCATTCCATCCCAAAACTTTCTATGATTCTATGGTTCTTCAGAGTTAGCAAGTTGAAATGGCGATTTGTGTTTCTGGTGGGTTTTGTTGTTGTCATCCTTTCCTGCGAAGTTCTGTCTTGGAAAAGAGGCTAAGGAGCATTAGGGAAGCACAGATGGAGGAAGGGAAAACTCAGGCTGAGGTTCTGCTCCTAAAAACTGTAGCTTGATTTGCCAGCATTTTCTGCACCTAACTTACACCCCCTGTACACAGAGGGCAGCTCAAATTTGCCCCAGCTGTTTTGTTCTCCTCAGGCCCACAGTTCCTATAGTGTTACAAAGTCCAAGCATGACATACGGGATTAAACATATGGCAGATTTAGGCCACAAGAGTATAGCCCAAGGTACAGAGCTTTTTCAAGTTCAGCCTTTGCAGAAAAGAGACAAAAACCTCATGTACCTCTTAGGTAACTCTTAGCCCAGTGGGCCTTTGGTATAACTCACAGTTTGCTCCAAAAATCTCTGCCTCGGGAGGATTTAAATGAGCTCAGTGAACAGTGAGTCGGAGGTTGGAAAGAATAAATCCAAGCCTATTGCTCTCTGAATTGTGGTCATTCCACAGTCATGTAACCTTGTGACCACTTCCCTTTCATAAGCCTTTTGAGCACAGTACATGGTACTGTCTAATTTATCCATTTTAGCCTTGTGCAGTACAGGTTCTCACTGCCAATGGGAAGTACGGCATTGCTTACAATATAGTCACATTTGGATTGCGCTGAAACCTCTTTCGAGATACTTTTGTCTCTTCACGCTTGTGTCAAAGTATCAGCACGCTATCTTGAGTTCATAAAGCATTATTTTCAATTTCTTCTCTTACCTAGCTGTTTGGATTCCAGCAGGCCTAGTCAGACACTGTAGCTCCTTTGTGCCACTTATGACTCTAGAAAAGATGCATAGGCACAGAGATAAGGACCTGCTCCCAGGGAAGCACTAGGTTGATGAGAAAATGAATGAGAGTTTTTCAGAACTATGCAAACAGTTCATTCAGCAAAGAGGCTTGAAGCCCAGAAAATTTCTGCTCTCCAGCTCTTGTAACACAGTGTTTCTCTTGTCCAAGAGACGTTTGGAGAGGCAGAAAAGCCCAAATTACCTTATTCTTAACAACCTACAAGCTGGAGAATTCCCCAATAAGCTCTGTGAAGGTCTTGCTTAGTTAGCAAGGTTATGCAGCTCACCCATAAGTTTGATTTATGGTGTCAGGAGTTAACCTGACATTACTCATAATTTGCATCACTTGAATTAGTTAGTTTGCTAAGACTAATAATCAAAATTCCTTCTTTGTTTTAGGGCAGTTGGTGACCTTTGCTTTTCTACAGACTGGCATAAAACGCGACGCCTCTGAGTATGAGCCCATAATTTGCCTCGCTTCAAACCTGATGCCCCAGGACTAGCCTAACAGTTTTGAAACTGATATGACTGATGACAGGGAATTGTGAAGAGATGCAGCAATGACTGAAAGCATTCAAATTTTTATTGTGACAGAAACTCTGTTGTAGCCTTGGCAATGCTGCTGATTTATAATATCTAAGAAAAACTTTGAATTTTCTAGTGGAAAGGCCTACGATTTGCTGCATGATGGACTCAGTAATTCAATCTCACTACACTCATTAATCCAGTTATTACTAATTATGATGAAGTAATGCACTAAAATGACTGTTCCCACATAATTACCCTTTCTAAGACACTCTCCTGAAAAACAGGTTCTTACTGTATCAGCTAGATCCAAACAGCAGCCACCTCCCACTTGATAAAACCCAGAACAGAGGAACTGCTTTGCAAACATAGAGTGGTATAACTCTACAGGCTTGTCTGCAGTGCTTGCAGTGGCTCATGTTCAAAGTATGCCTTTAGTTGGACTTAAATCTAGAACTGCTGATTATAATTCCAGTATCCTCTTGTATATATTCACAGGAAAAAGCAAAGAAATGATCATAGATTAGCCAGAAAATCCTCATAAAGGAAGGAGGGCAAAGTTCCCCACAAAAGTATAACCGTATTGTTAATATATTTATCACTGAGGTCAGTTTAACCTTTTTACTAACCTATACACATTTTTGAGAACAAATTCATCTTTCTCTGCCTAGTGACTGCTGTTGGTTTCTAGTGGTCATATTGCAGTCCAATAGGGAAGAGGATCCTCTCAAATTCAGGTTCCCTATGGTTGGGCGTTACCCTCTGGAGAAGCGGAGGGATGCTGCAGCCATAGCATTGAGAAAGGGAACTCTGACAACAGTCAGCTGCTTCTGCTCCTCTACCCCTTCTCCATCGGGGTGAACCAAAAGCCACAAGCCATGTGAGCACCTCTTGTGCCCACCTCCTCTGCTCCTGCCTTCCTACCTCCTTCCAGCTGAGGTCAGGAGGAGAAGCCCTGTGGCAGCTGACTGCCTTTTGGCTTCCTCTCCCTCCTCAGGGAAAGGCTGCTGGCAAGCCCCAGCCTGCTCCCCACCGTGGGTACGAATGTAGGAAGTCCCTTGGAAAGGAGTTCCCAGGAACTCCCTTCCTGTTGTAAGGACATGGGATCATAGCTATATTATTAAATTCAATGCCATTATGCTAGCAGCTAAAAAATGCAATGAAATCATCTAGGCCATTGTATTTGTCCAAGTCCAGTGAAAAAGGAAAGGAGTGGCATAAATAATGCCAAGAAATTAGCACGTTAATATTCTTTTTTATTAATAACCTAAAATGTTATCATTAATGTAGGTAGAAAGAATATTAAAAAAAAAAAAATTGAAATTTGGCAGCATCCTTTAAAATGGGACATCATCAAGCAGTCCTGCTGCAGGCTCTCCTGTTGGCAAGCAGAGCAGCAGGAACATCCCTTGGTGAAGAGTTGGTTTATGGATTTGAGACAGGTAATCCTAAAGCAGAAAGCTTGTTAAGGACCAGAAGGCCAATTCAGAGGCTTTGATTATTAATTTTGGATTTTGTGATTTTTAGATGCTGATTTATAATATAAGAGATTTTTTTTTAAAGGATAAGCAACCAGTAATGTGAGTTAGTTTCTCACACGGCACTTTTGCAATACCGTTTTCCTTCATAACCGTTCCCTTTTTCTTTTGTTCACATACAACCCATTGCAGATGAAACTGTACACCCGTCCTCTGCGGTTTAAACCTTTGTTTGTGCACTAATGAATCTAACTAGGTGTCATAGCAGACTCTAATGAGCATGACTCGCTTTCATTTAACTCTACAGCTTGCCATTACACACTTTAAAAGATCTGTTGGTTTATTCATAGCAATCACTAGATATTCTTTTTCATTAGATAGATACTAGTTTTCCCTGTTGTGCCTTTCATTATTAAGGGAACTATGAAATGTTAATACTGTCCTCAAAACCCAGGGCAAAAATGCCCCCAATCCTACTTGAAATGCAATCGCTTGTATTGTAAATGATCTCAAACATCTAAGCACAAACAGCTTGAAATTTTCTTCATTTATTCATGAAAGAATGAGAGAAAGAAAAATCAAGAATCTCGCTCTGTATAACCCACTTGTCCAATTTACCTTGTTAACTGAATTTCTTGTAGTTAATTTAAGCAGCAGGACTGCAATTATAAAAGCATCCAGAAACAACTATTAAGAACTGTCATATTCCCCCCCAGGTTCTTAGCTCAGATTTTAAACCCAGAAACGTTTACACCTTTCAGACCTTAGCTCTGGATCAGTTTTGAGAGGGTTTTGCCCTACCAAGCTGTCTTTGTAAATGCTTCACTCTGATGATAACAGGAATATTGCAAAGCAGCGCACATTAACCATATTTTTAAAAATTTATTGCTACCATTGGTGGTCGGGCCATATATTATAAGGTTCAAAACACACTTCAAAGGGATAAGTCCTGAAAAGAGCTGATCTCCTTTTGGTCCTAATGATGCCCATCAGAAATTTATATTAATTTTACATGTGTCCTGGTTTCAGCTGGGATAGAGTTAATTTTCTTCATAGTAGCTCGTAAGGGGCTATGTTTTGGACTTGTGCTGAAAACAGTGTTGATGATAATAACACAGGGATGTTTTCCTTATGGCTGAGCAGGGCTTACAGAGAGTCAAGGACTTTTCTGCTCCTCATCCCACCCCACCAGCGAGGAGGCTGGGGGTGCACAAGGAGTTGGGAGGGGACACAGCCAGGACAGCTGACCCCAACTGGCCCAAGGGATATTCCATACCATATGGCATCATGCTCAGCATGTAAGGCTGGGGGAAGAAGAAGGAAGAGGAGGACGTTCAGAGTGATGGCGTTTGTCTTCCCAAGTCACCATTACATGTGACGAAGCCCTGCTTTGCTGGGGATGGCTGAACACCTGGCTGCCCAAGGGAAGTGGTGAATGAACCTCTTGTTTTACTTTGCTTGTGCATGTGGGTTTTGCTTTACCTATTAAACTGTCTTTATCTCAACCCATGAGTTTTCTCACTTTTACTCTTCCAATTCTCTTCCCCATCCCACCATGCACCATGAGGGGAGTGAGCGAGCATCTGGGCAGTGCTTACCTGCCAGCTGGGGTTAAACCATGACAATATGATATGTTGATATCTTGTAAGTTCAGAATTTTTAAAGAATTGATATAATATTTCTTTTTGGAATGCTTTTATTTTTTAATTAAAAATGTTTCTCTGTTAATAATCTCTTCAACTTTGTTCCCTAATATTGTACATTTGACAAATTTTTAAGTAGTTTCTATTTGATTTACTATAAAGCTTTGTTTAATATAAAATAATTAAAAAGAATGTGTACTATCCACTCTTCTCTAAGTTCAGTAGAAATGTTTAGCTCCTGTTCCCATCAAATATGTAACTGGTATTGAAATAAGTCCTACTTCAGACAAAAAAAAAACCACAAACTTTCCAGAGTTTATAGAACAATCATTTTTACAAGCCAAGTGTCAGTTTTCATACTATTTTATCTCATATCTGTGCCTGATTTAGGGTGACCAGCCTCTAAATTAAGATAAATGTAGCCATTATTTGTATTGAAATTTAATTATTCTGTCACCTCACACACTGAAGAAGATCCATTTAATTTACTTGACAGTCACACCATCCTTGTACATAATCTGCCACAGATATTGTATCCTAGAACACATCCTAGAGCATTAATCCACCTCAACTAATTTATGTTACTTTCTAGATCCCCCCAATAAACATTTGGCTGAACACTATTTATGGTTTATTATGGCGCTTTATTCCTACTACACAGCCATGCTCTGAGTACAGAAAGACTCTCAAAAGCACAAGAATAATTTTTGTTATTTTTTCTATAAGATTAGAGAATCTAAAGGGTAATAATGGAGATTGTCTTCAGATCTGTTTTAACAACTCTTAAAATAAAGAATATAACAAATTATTTCTGTCCCTGACTAACAAGAGAGACAATCTCTCCTTTCACTTCCAGCCATGCAGCCTTACTGGTATAGACAACCACAACTACTCCTCAAACTTTTTCCCTCCTGTGCTTGCCTGAGTGAATATAAACATAAAATATACTGAGTATCAGTGCCCTATTGATAATTATTTGGAATAACCAACCAATGCCTTCTGCTGATTGGAACACCACATAGGGATTCTGCTACACCAAGATTAATGCTCAAGGAGAAGATGTAATTCCAGAAGAAGCCAATATAACTGATAAAGCAACTGGTTATATACTAGGTAGTCACAGCTGTAAAGTATGTTACCAGTTTCTCACAGTGGGAGTGAGCAACAGGGAAGAAAACGCTTGTTGAAGACTTTAGTTCACAATACTTTAGATATAAGAAATGCAAGAATTTGCCTCCATATCTATTAAACATTCACAGAAATACTTTTAAAAATTTACTCCTTCATCCGTGCATGTATGTGCACTACAAAACAACAGATTGGTGGAACTTTGTATGAGGCATTCCCCATAAAATTCATACTCCTTTCAGGGTTAAAAAAAAAATCAGTTAGTTTCTCAGGTGTGCTAAAGAATTGAAAAGATCATCAGTGAAAGCCTAACCTAAGATTACCTTTCATTCAGATGAATGTTCAGTTCTTAAAAATTCTTAAGACTTCTTATCTCGTATAAGTAAAAATCACTCAGGTGGAAAAAGCCTCATACCATAAAAGCATCTGCTAACATGAGGCTTGACTGGCCTTTTGCCAAAGCCAGGCATCCTGAATATCTCCAGAAAGCTTCCCTTTACAGCCTCCAGTTTTCTCTTCCTCTTTCTAAGCCTGATTTCCATTCTGTTCAAAAATTGTTAGCTCATCAACTTTGTATGTAATCAAAAAAACAATTTCAGTTCAGAGTAAACAAAAAAGAGTAAATGTGTTACAGACTAGGGAGAAATTAGGAAAGAAAATACACTTGACTGATGAAGCTTTGGTTATTTATATATTCTTTCACAGACAGTCTGTGATAAGGCTCTGAAATCAAGCTATGACACATCCAAGGCTGAAGAAACCCTCTCAGTGGTTTGTTTGGGTTTTGTTGTTTTTTACCTGAAAAAGACTTCAGAATTAGAAGGCAACTTGGCAATTTCTGTACTTCCATCTTGTCTACCACCACATAATGAGAACTTCTTTCTTTCATATAAAGCTGCTGAGCGTCAGAGGAATCCATTTCTTTCAGTGAGTTTTCCATTACCTTCATATAACTTTCTCCGTATTTCTCCCACCTCCCCATAATAGTAGTTACAGTGATTAATTTTTTTCTGATGGCATGGTTAGAAGTCCAGGAATTTTTTCAATTATACAAAAAAAAATCCCTAGAAAGTTCTTTTCATATTGTCCATGTGTATATTTTGTTAGTAAAGCCACATGCCAAGAAGGTATTACAGGTTCTTGCAAATTGTTCTCAGGGTAGTTTACCTTCACAGGGAGTAGGAGGACTATCATATCTTCCCTGTGATCAATGACAAAGCAAAACTAAAAGAACTATAAAGAAAACTAAAGAACAAATACTAAAAGCAATCCACATGGTGTCACCTTGCTGAGAACACAAGTGGTTTTGAAAAACTTTACAGCATAACTCCAAATATTGAAAAAAAGCTGTAAATGTTAAATCATCTTAATTATTCCAGAAATGTATTCATTTCTAATTTACATTAGCATGCAAATAAAGCAAGTCTTCACCCCCCCC
>NW_009613374.1:23918-47183 GCF_000690535.1 Cariama cristata
CTTTTTCACATGTTAATTGCTAGTTTGCCCTTGGGCTCCTTTGCCTTAGGAAGGACTGGAGTTTTGCATTTTAGTTTAAATGCAGAATGCCAACATTAAAGTATCTTATCCATGCAATTGCAGTGGGTACTTAAAGTTACAGATAGATAGGAGAAATATTCTATATTGTATATAGAAAGAATAGCATCTTGCAAGAAAATATCTTAGAAGGTTTTTCAAACAAAGAATTATGAAAACATTTTGAGTAGACAATTGTTTAATGCATTCCCTACTTCCTTATAGCCACCACACTTTTCTTCTCATCTGCATCCTTGCTCTATTTCCCCTGCACTAATAGGGAAAAGATTTGTGGATTAATGCAGAATAGTGGAAAACGCACTCTTAACAAAGATGGTTGTGTTATAACCACTCTTATTTTAAAGAAATGCTGAGATTTTGATCATGATAGCTTTGCAACTCCCCCCAAAAAATTGGCTGCATAAGTCTAACATAACTAAAATCACCAAATTACTGCATGCCTAAATCGCTGCCATCAAAAGAAAGAACGGATAGAAGTGCACAAGTGCTAACAAACCAGGTCTTTGTCCTCACACATCTGTGTCACTGCCACGCACCCTACCACACAGAATCCATCACAGCTCAAAAGCTGGCAATCCATCAGCATTTAAAGGTAAAACAACCAGTCTGGGAAGGGAAGGGGTGGGAGGGGAGAGATAAATCACCCACAGGCTTACACCTGTGATCTAAGCCATCTTCTGCAGGTGGTGTATCCCAGGGGGCTAGCATCTAATTAGGCTCTCCTCTCATTTAGTGAGGGGGTTCTAGTGAAACAAGGTTTGCTAATGTGGCTAAATTACACCCTTAAAATATTAGGTGTTCTCAAAGGAATAAACTGGAGACTAAAAGTCACTTATGGCGCCTTCAGGAAAGAAAGGCCACACACATGCAAAAAATGGCCTTTTAGTTCTAACATCAGTTATACTTCATGTGTGAGGAAGATTGGTCTAACATAAGAGAACCTGCAAACCTCTTTCAGAACAGTGAGGAATCTACGGCATTAAAAACAGACGCTAACTCAGGCTAAAGGATAACTTCAGTGAATTAGACAGTGAAAATATTCAAATATTTGTTTAGTTCAATTACCTTTACTATATGTTTCATGATAATGTATAATAAAGAAATACTAGCTATAGCATGACTTTCAATTGAATTTCAAAGATTTTTTTAAAAATATAAGTATTAGCATATCAAGTTTTTGAACAGAGAAATGGGCCCATTAAGAAGTCAAATCCTATTTCATCATTTCCAGTTCATTTCAGACCAGAGGTAAACTATATTTAACATGAAACATTACTCACTGACCAATGTATAATAAGTTGTTGGTGTCAGGCCAGGTCCTAACAGACAGATACATACCGCACAAAGCCATCTGTAGTGATTGTGCCCCTGAGGTGTCTGCACAGCATTATGCACATGAGCAGCATCGCTGACTCAAAGACTTTCTGGTTTTGGCCTTGTATTCATGGGAACATCTCATATTCGTGCAGCTCAGTACGTGTGTAAGCATTTGCAGTGTCAGAATACAAGCTGACAGCATTGGCAGAATTGTCAGAAATGGAAGGAAGATAAAAATTAAACTGTCCATTCGCCTGTTTGTGTGGGACATGTAATTGTTATTGGAGAAGCACTGATGAGTTTGTGTCTGGCTGTGCATCAGCAGCCTGCCAGTGCACTGTCCCTGCCTGTGGATAAAATATGGAGGACATATATACACTTTAAAAGCAGATGATGTAAATTCTTGGTTTTATAAAAAAGAAAAATGTATAAAATTGTAAATAATTTTATGATTAGAAAGGCTACATTTTTTAAAGTGAATTGCTCAATGCAAGTTTCAATGCTTCATCTCACCACACTCTGTTGCTTTTCTTTCCAAGACATGTGAGAGAAGCATTTACCATTTCATTAACTCATGGAGACTGTAATAATGATGCCTCTTATCAAAGGTTGACCAATAAATGAAAACTCAACACATATGTATGAATAATGATTAATGTCCATTATGGCAATGAACAGATTGCATTGCTCTGTGCAAGCCACAGGAACAAAAGGACCATTTTGTCACCATATCTGTAAGTACAGGAACAAATAAAAGTCCATGTAAATGATCCTCAGGAGACTACTGCATATTCTACTACAACTGCTCTGCTTTTGTAGTTTATAGAAAGTCAGCTAGATTGTACCTATTACAACCTATGGGCAAACCAGAGATTGTTGTGCCTTCCTAGTGCTTAAGCAATGGCATTACTGCCAGATTTTATTTTTCGTTCTTTCCTTCTGCATACAGACATCTCTTACACAAATTACAACAATGCACCCAGAAAAATGAAAGAATTATTTTTTAAAAGAACCTCAATTCTTACACAGCTCTCAAAAAGCTGTAAAGCTATAATTTTTTCATGGCTACATTTCTTACAAGTCATATTAAAATTTCCATTAAAAGTTTATCATATTGCTTGCCAGATTCTCATCTCCTGCTACAGAGATAAACCCAGCTTTTTGAACACTATCCAGCAAAGCATAAAAATTTTTTCTTAAAATTTTGGCTCTATTTTAAGAGTACCTGAAAGAAGAATTTGCAAAATCAGTGATGTTACCTGTTATTTGAATGTTTTAATATGACTACCTCATCTAGAGCTGCCCAGATACACTCCTTCATAGTTTCTCAGTCTGTCAGTGACTTTTTGCTTTACAAGTATCCAAGCCATATGTGATATAGCCATGCGAGTATTAAAAAAAAAAACCTGTATGGGGTCAGACTAAAGATTCATTTAGTCTGTAACCGGTCCTTGATAGTGGCTGAAGAAGGATGAAAAGGTAAAACATATGGTGGTGATCCCCCAATACACCCACCTATTTTCCAGAGTCCTGCAGCAAAGGACTTTGTCAACCAGAAAGAGTAGATCTATAAACAGCTTGTAAATCAGACTACAGGCTACAAAATTTGGTACTGATGTACTTCTATAAAGGTTTCTTACTGGAATAAATCACTTTCAGGTTGTAAACACCATCTTGGACCACTGCAGCACATTTGTACCTGAGAGCATATGGTCAGAACAGCTTAAAGGTGGGCAAACGCATCCTTCTGAAATCCCAATTTACTCCATGTAAATAACTCTTAATGGATTTTTCGTCTATAAATGTCTTAAATTCCTTCTGTACCAGTGTAAACTTTTGGCATCCCTAAAACTTCTGGCCTTGCGTAAACTTTTGACATCCGTAAAAATCTATAGCAATTATTTTCTCAGAGTAATTTCTACTTTGTGATGAAAGAGCTCTTTCTATTTGTTTTGAACTTGTCACTGGTAATTTCATTTCTTAGTTATATTGAATAATCATTACTTCCCTATTTACCATTACCATGTTACTTACAATTTACATACCTCTATTACCCAGTTGTCTTCTCTTTCTGAGGCTAGGGACCCCTACCCTGCTTAGTTGCTTGTCATGTATCTTTCAATGCCCTCATTGCTCTTCTCTTCACCCTTTCTAGTTAATGTGTTAAATGTGTTTTTTAGTTGGTGGCACATTAGTGATTGTAATTATTGACTCATTCTATCTATGATTTTGACCTTTGAATTTTCTTTACTTCTTAGATAGAAAAAAATGTTTATATATTCAGACTAGGATGAGTAAAAAACACAAGGATTTGTAACATCAAAAGCAAAAAAACAAACCTTGCAGAGACGAACTCAGATGAACTGTGTAGCATGAGTCATGCTGCAATGAAAAAAGATCAGATGATGCATGTGCTTCTTTCCTAGTTGCAAAAATAAGTCTAACATCTTAATCACATGATAATTTATGATTCAGTTTTGAGTGGAAGCTTGTTGTTGTCTTCTTCCACGCATTGCACATTTTCACAGCATTTTGGTGATTGTATCAGAAAATAACGGCTATCCCTTGTGAGGCAGGCTCATTACACAAACCACCAATTGAGGAACCAAATAGTTTGTTTTAGCTTCCCTTTTGACTGAATTTAGAGAAACAATTTGTTATTTTGAGGACTCAGCTGTCTGGCTGATCTTCAACATCATTACTGACTCTTAAATGTGCTGTGCCTTGGAACCTGGCCTGTGGGGTCCAGCATCCCACTAAAGAAGCATGAAACAGCACAGTACAGTAATGCATTAACAGAAGTACAGAACATAGCATTTACATGTCATGTTCTCAAACACCATGTTTCAAGTTTTCTGATATATCAAATATCTAATATGTCTGCTGAGACAAGTGGGTTTTTTTTCCCCTATGAGGGCAATACACATAAAGAAACTTCCTAAAACACCATGAATATTGCAAGTAATAAAAATAGCAATAATAATGATGATATCACTAATTATGAAAATCTTTATTGGAAGAAGCCACTTAAGAAAAGCAAGACATTGAGAAGGACAATGTTAGGAAGAGAAAAAAATAGAACATTTGAAATTACTGAAAATAAGTCACCAACAATTGGTGAATTTCTGGTTCCTCTGTGGTCTATTGGAGATTGATCATTGGCTTGCACAGGGTCAGGAATTCATCCAGTGAAACTTAGAAAAAACTCGAGAAATGCATAAAGCATCCATTCCATTGCATGAGAGCTTTGGAATTTCAGAGGATGGGTTTATCTTTCTTCAAGCTGTTCTGGTTTTATGCCCTCAGGGACAGATGGGTTACAGTGATCTAAGACGGCATTTGCAATATCAAAGTCATTTATTCCAGTAAGAAATCTTTAGAAGTACATCAGACAAAATTTCATAATCTTTAGTTTGAGTTACAGCTGCATCTAAATAAAATACCAAATAAAATCCACAGAAATGGGATAAAATCTTACCTGAAATTAACCATTTTCTGTTTACTGAACATAAAGAGGGCACATATGTTTATTAGGTGGTTCACACAAAGTGCAACCACTGTTCATGTGCTTTCAGTATAACACTTTCTTAGAATGTCCTTTTAGCAATGCAAACACACATTTTTAAATGGCTTTTTTGACAAGGGCTCTTTCATGTGAGCAGCCTCTCATTATTTGTGAAGTTAATATCAGCAGACTTGAACCTATTTTACCAACACCTTTATTGACATCCATAATTAGGCTTGGCAGTGTGATACCTTGTTGTCTCATCCCCTATCAACCAAAATTAAAAAGTCGTCCGTTCGCCATTTCCTTGTGGAACTTGTTTAATCTCTCTGTCTCTCATCTGCTAAATTATTTTCTTCAGTAGAAGACCGACTTGCCCGCTAGTAGCATAATCACAGTATAAATGAATATTTGATGCCAAGCATTAATTTGGGAGATCATTAGTAGAAACAGCAAATAGTTGTGAAACCAAGCAACTGGATGTCCTGGGAAATTACAAATAATATCACACAGAAATAGAACTTAAACAGTTAAGATACATTTCTTTCCATGTATGGGATAATTTATCAAGAATTACATTTGGAAACTTTATTTTCATCAAAAGCTTTGGACATATTCTTACTGTATGTAACTACAATATACCTATTACTAGGAGAAACCAAACAGAAAACAATCAGTATTTTCTCTTTTTCATGTTTATCTATTTTGTACACTTTGCAATACAGTGTGAAATTACCTCTATACAGTATTGCTGATAGCTAACCACATTTTCTGTGTAAACATTTGACTAGCAACATCAGTTCATTAGGAATAAAATAATTTACTATTTTATTAGGATAGATCCCAAAAATCTTCATCAAGGGTTGGTCCTCCCTGTTCTAATCGTTGTATACTCACTCATACAGAGCTCAAAAAATGTATGTACATGATCTTCCCCAGGTTCTGAATGAGATAATTTATAAGTAATGGAAAGTGATGTGTTATATAGCATTTTATCTGTATTTTACTTTTCATTATAATAAGTCCTTTCTAACAAATTGTAAACAACATTTCCATAATCTCATGCACTTATGTTCAGGCTCAGCTTTGTTATATCTGATGTAGTGAACTGTTCAAGAATTGCTGAGCAAAGCCTTTAACATCAAACCATGATTTGTGTGTTTTCTTCATTCATGGTGCATGGCCATAAGTAAAAGGTAACCAATGTGCCTGATGCTTTTATACTCTCAGTCTGGAGATAAACTGATGCAGATTAAGTAACTTTATAGGGCTTTAAATTATAAACAAATACAGAGTAAGAAATGGCACTAATCTAGTAGGAAGGCAGAATGAAGAGGCAAAAAAAATTACCAGGAGGACTTTCCCCTAGAAGACTGAATGTTGACTGCTGGTGTATCATCTCTTTTATTGCTCTTCTATTGCACTTAGATAAAGTAAAAGCACTGAATAATATGTGGGTTAGTATGAGTCAGAATCACACAGTTAAGCAACAGGGAACTTTGAGATAGGCAGTGTAAGACTGAGGAACAGGGTGTGAGAAACTGCTAACTGTGCACCCTGACCTGGAATACAGAACAGCTTCATTTTCTGTAGCAATATAGCTGGGTTGCAATTAACTAGTCCAAAGAAGTGAGCAAAGCCATCCTACTGATGATCCTGATGAATTCCAGCAGAATTTACTAGATTAGGCACAGTGCAATATGAACCTGGCTATGTGATACACAGAGGACCACTTACAGCCGTGCTGGGACTCCTTGGGAGCCCCCTTTCTGAGGGAATACATGAGTTCAGCTGCAAAGCAGCCCAGAGCTGGTTTTGCACTCAGCTGATAAACCTCCTGGAACCAAGGGCATTGGGAAGAAGAGCACTGCAGAACCCCCTGATAATGCCTCGCCAGAACTGATGAACCCTGCTAAACTGGGTCTTAGGTGTACCTGGAGTGCAAGTATTACATCCAACAGTCCATCTAAGTTTTTGCATATTCTGGGACATTATACTTTATTACTTCAGCTAATTCAGGACAATATACTTTTATTACTTCAGCTAATGAAAGCTGACTGCTCTCCCTACCTGTCTGGAGGTAAAAGTATCCCTAAGCATGCAGAGTTAGGCTATGTACTCTCTGCATCACTGATTAGGTATGCCTTTCATAGTCCTAAACAATAAACTAATTTGATCTGTGATGAAACTGATCTGTGTTAAATTGACCTTTTTATATTTGATGATGCATATCATTAACAACAGAAAAGGTATTTGTTAATGAAGAGGCAGAAAGCAAGAGGAAAGAGCTATTTGCTTCAAGAGCTCTTGTCCAGGAATTAAGTTAGTTTTTGAAGAAAGAATGTTAAAAATATTGCCCAACCCAATATACTCAGGCACATTAAGCTTAGGCAAAGCTACTAAACAAAGAAAAGAGCAGAAGTGGTAAGATTACAAAACCTGATATTCACTACAGCGCTTCATGAACCAAAGGGACTGTGTGCCAAGAGCGTGATCGCTGCATAAGCACTTGGTTATGCACAGCGCACTTCCCATTTGTAAACAATTATTTTGAGGACGTTTCCCCACAGTGCAGAGCAACCTGTATGACAAGTGCACTTTGTAGAATTGACTGAAGAAGTAAAATTTATCTTATCAATGACAGGAATCAAAATGACAGTGGTTTAAACACAAGCAAGACACTCTGTTTCTATTTTGTCCCATCCTTTCTCTAGGCACATTCCATCAGCTGAAACCAAAGACAGCAGCTACGTATCTAACCTCCCAGGAAAAAAAATCCTCAAGTCCCCAAAATAAACTCTCCCTCTACACACAGACAATCTGAATTTTCCCATTCTTCTCCTCTAAAAAACCTCATCGCAAGGTGGCAGGGTTCTGAGCGTATCCCTTACCCTGGGGGTTTGGCTGCCCAGGCTCAGGGCCAACTTACAGACAGTGCTGCTGGTGACCATGAAGAGAGCTCTTCCAGACAGGCTGTGGGGATGCTTCCGACCCACTGGCTGGCATGGCAGCCTGGCCTTGGCCCATCTGTATGCCCATAGTCTGCCTGGCCATCCTGGGGCTGTTGTTGACCTTGGTTACTGTCTCTGGACCTCCTCCTGTCTTTAATTATTTTTTACTGTGGCAGGACTGCTATTGCAAGTATGATGGAATTACCCCATTTGAACAAATAAACAGAACCAGAGTTTGTAAAAGTGGGAAAAACCAAAGGGTGAATATAAAAGGATTAAGGCAACTGTCTCAAGTGATGGGAGACAGGTGAAGCCAAAGCTGTTGTCCTAGCACAGGGACAGGTGAAGGGTAAGGACCCTGACCAATTCAGTACTGTGAGCTGGATGTCACTCTGGGGCATCAGAACTGGCAGTCACCTACTAAGCTTGGAAGACTTACAAGTCTACATTAAAAGCACATTTTACAAGACAGCATTGAAGATGGTCAAGTGATTTGGGTTTTAAGCAATTAAGTGACTGGATGATTTTTCCATCAGGAAGACAAGATTTCATGTATCCTGGCCACTGGATGAACAAGGAAAATCTGCTTCACACATCTTAAAAGCGTAAGTGGAAAGAGCATTTCTAGTGTATGAACCAAAGTTCTCATCACACATTTTAACTTAACCATGATAATATCACAGAGATGATAATATCAGAGAGATTTACAGGCAGCCAAGAAGGCCAACAGCATCCTGGCCTGTATCAGAAATAGTGTGGCCAGCAGGACCAGGGAAGTCATCATTCCTTTGTACTCTGCACTGGTGAGGCTGCACCTTGAATACTGTGTTCAGTTTTGGGCCCCTCACTACAAGAAGGACATTGAGCTGCTGGAGTGTGTCCAGAGAAGAGCGACAAAGCTGGTAAAGGGCCTGGAGAAAAAGCCTTACGAGGAGCGGCTGAGGGAGCTGGGGTTGTTTAGCCTGGAGAAGAGGAGGCTGAGGGGAGACCTTAGCACCCTCTACAACTGCCTGAAAGGAGGTTGTAGCGAGGTGGGGGTTGGTCTCTTCTCCCCAGTAATTAGCAATAGGACAAGAGGGAACGGTCTCAAGTTGCTCCAGGGGAGGTTCAGGCTGGATATTAGGAAGAATTTCTTCACTGAAAGAGTCGTTAAGCATTGGAATGGGCTCCCCAGGGAGGTGGTGGAGTCACCATCCCTGGAGGTGTTCAAAAAACGTTTAGATGTGGCGCTTCGAGACATGGTTTAGTGGGGTTAGTGGGCATAGTGGCGTTGGGTAGGTTGGACTTGATGATCTTTGAGGTCTCTTCCAACCATAACGATTCTATGATTCTATGGTACCTTCCTCTAACTATGCAATTGTCCAGAAAAATGTCTGAAATAAAGTAAAATCTTGACATAATCACATTATTGTAGATAAATGAGTGCTGAGAGTTAGTCACTTATTAGAAATAACAATTTATACAGGCAATGCAGGTGCACCAGCAGATAATGAGTTCAGGCAGTATTGATTCCCCATTTGCTCCAAAAGGGAAATAGTGCTGGTCTTCACAGCTCTGTACCTTCACTGTCCTCTTGCAGTGTAGGATCACAGGCAGGGCTGAAAGCAAGCCACAGCAAACCTAGCCACGCAACTGGTAAGGGGTAAGAAAGAAGGGGCTGCATCTTCTGTAAGGCTGAGGAAAACTGCAGCTGTAAACTATTTTCAGTATGTTGAGGTGAAAACCTGTGTGTTTTCCTTCACTGGTATTTCTGAACTGTTCTGAGCTGTGGATGCCACTAGGATGCACCTTAACGTTCCCTGAAGCATAGCTTTGGTACAACTTCTGACAAGAATTGACTATTATCTAGATATCCTCAGGAGGCAAATACCATGATGTCCATTCTGTGAGAGTTTCAGTTGATATTTAGCTCATCTAAGTCCATTACCTAAGTACCTTCTCTTTCAGTAGGTGCATTCAATCTCTCTCAAGGAACAAATCTTAGTTCAATCAATAAGATCATTACATTTGCATCATTCTTCATTGTTAGGTTCATGCTGCTTGTAGTTGATAAAAGGTGAAATAACTGGTAGCAGCCAACCTGAGTAAATAAATGCAGAACAAATTTAAACTGACAGCCACATGTACATTTAATTGACATGTATTGATTTGCAATTGCTAGTAGGCTTTAAAACGTTGTCCAAAGCTATAACCAGGCTGCAAAGAAAAGTGTTATCTTTACCCTTGTTACATAGTTTACTTTACTGGAGCTTTTTGTTACCCAAAAGCAAACATAATGAAGTTTAAACATCTTATGGATAGATATTAAAGAATACACTGTTTGTTAAG
The DNA here is from genome assembly GCF_000690535.1 of Cariama cristata. NCBI lineage: Eukaryota > Metazoa > Chordata > Aves > Cariamiformes > Cariamidae > Cariama > Cariama cristata. The sequence goes on from NW_009613374.1 coordinate 34,098, forward strand.
CCTTAAAAGCTTGCAGAAACAAAGAATAAAAGAAAGATATATTCTCCATTTAAGTTCAGTCTGAGGTATTAGTAACTAGAAGCCACCAAAACGCTGAGCTAGAAGAAGATTCACAAGCACTGACTGATACCACCGGTGGGATACTCAGACACAGCGCTGTTTGAGGATTCTCCGTCTGTTGAAGTTGTCCTAACCCCCGGCAGCAGAAGCGTTGAGCTATTGCTTAGCCCGCACTTATACAGGGCAGGTGGTAGAGTTAGTGAATGCAAAGGGGAAGGACCAGATTGTTATCAAGATATAAGCCTGTAGACTCTTTATGATTAAAAGCCTATATACAAGCTTGAAAGATTCAGCCTTATATCCTGCATGAATACCTCTAAGCTTAAAAAACAAACTTCAGATTGTGACCTGAATCTCCCTCTGCTTGCTTAGCTTCTGTTCAGATCTTTAAAGCAAAGTTAAACTTTGAATTTTAAAAGTGTCTAGAATATCAGCCAGATCCAAAAGAAGACTTAGGCTTCATAATACACTTTATGTCCAGAGCCATGGAGGCCCCCTGAGCAGCACTTGCTGCAGCTCCGAGGGATGCCTGGTGCTGACTGTCAGCCACTGCGGTTCTACAGGAACTCCAAACCACCCTTCTTGGGAGTTCAGCATCCGCCCTTCTTTGTAAGCCTTAGTGAAACCTAGAAATTTAACAAAATAACTTAAACCTAACAACAGGTGTGTGCACAGCACAGCTGGCACTCAGCTGCAGAGCTGAACCTTTCTACTGTAGTAGCTGCTTTATTTTTAAAACATGGTTGTAAACCAGTATTCTTCACACTGCTAGGTAATAAGCTTCAGTGAGATTGATACCATTCCAATGGGATCATAAAACATCTCAGTTTCCTGACCTAGACTCTAGTGACCCAAACAATACTGCTTCTCTTTGGTAGGTCAAAATGGAAAATAGCTGTCCTACTGAACTGAAGCAAGCCTTTTCCTGACACTGTGGTTGGTTTTGGTCCCTGTTTAAACATTCTTAAATGAAATAAACCATTTAGTGTATCTTTACATCTCTTTCTGCTGAAACTTGCTTTTTGATCTGTCTGGGGGAGTAACAGCATATGGTCTTTCTTCTGACCCCTGATGCACGAGCCAGGTAATTACCAGAAGTGGGAATAATGTCCAGATGGAGATCAGTGACAAGTGGTTTCCCACAGGGGTCTGTATTGGGACCAGCGCTGTTTAACAGCTTCGTCAGTGACACGGACAGTGGGATTGAGTGCACCCTCAGCAAGTTTGCCGAAGACACCAAGCTGTGTGGTGTGGTCGACACGCTGGAGGGAAGGGATGCCATCCAGAGGGACCTGGACAGGCTTGAGAAGTGGGTCTGTGCAAACATCATGAAGTTCACCAAGGCCAAGTGCAAGGTCCTGCACACAGGCTGGAGCAATCCCAAGCACAAATACAGGCTGGGCAGAGAATGGATGGAGAGCAGCCCTGAGGAGAAGGACTTGGGGGTGCTGATTGACGAGAAGCTCAACATAATCCAGCAATGAGCACTTGCAGCCGAGAAAGCCAACCATATCCTGGGCTGCATCAAAAGCAGCGTGACCAGCAGGCCAAGGGAGGGGATTCTCCCCCTCTACTCCACTCTGGTCAGACCCCCCCTGCAGTACTGCCTTCAGCTCTGCGGTCCCCAACACAAGAAGGACATGGACCTGTTGGAGCGAATCAAGAGGAGGTCACGAAGATGATCAGAGGGCTGGAGCACTGCTCCTCTGAAGACAGGCTGAGAGAGTTGGGGTTGTTCAGCCTGGAGAAGAGAAGGCTCCAGGGAGACCTTATTGTGGCCTTTCAATATTTAAAGAGGGCTTATAAGAAAGATGGGGACAAACATTTTAGTAGGGCTTGTTGCAATAGGACAACGGGTAATGGTTTTGAACTAAAAGAGAGTAGATTTAGACTAGATACAAGGTAGAAATTTTTCACCATGAGGCTGGTGAGGCACTGGAACAGGTTGCCCAGAGAGGTGGTAGATGTCCCATCTGTGGAAACATTCAAGCCAGGCTGCACGGGGCTCTGAGCAACCTGATCTTGTTGAAGATGTCCCTGCTCATTGCAGGGGAGTTGGACTAGGTGACCTTTAAATGTCCCTTCCAACCCAAACTATTCTCTGATTCTACAAAAGTTGGCTTCTTAGAAAGGCCTTCTGACTTTCGACATGAAAAATCCTTTCAGTGGCTAGGAATGACAAATTTTGTAATTCAAGGAGGTTGAAACAGCCTTTCCCTCAGATTTCACTCTCCAAACTGTGAATGTGGCTACTCTCAAAATATATTTAGCAGATCACATACTGATACCTGAAATCATGTATTTGTCTTTTCTTCTAAGCCTCATACTCCTCTGTACTTTTTTAGTGGTCATCAGTTACACATTACCTACAACCTCTGTTCCATCTTTTGTTTTATTGGAGGAAGGCAGCACACTTCATTTTAGTATTTTTTTCTGTATGACACTATACACAAGCTGATGATTTTCACATTTGATGTCAGAGAGTATTGTATGTTTGAGAGAGTACAGCTAGCTCATTCTGTCTGGCCCAGTGCTGCTTAACTCTTGAGCCATATATCAGCTTTGAGGTGTCAGCTATCACAAATCAAGTGTCAAAAGTGTACATTTGGGAATAAAAATGAAGATAGAAAAGCAACTTTTCAGCCTGATCATATTGATGGCAAAAGCTGTGTAATTCCCAGAGATCCACGAGGTGGACTTGAAATAAGATATTAAATCAATATGTTACTGTAATATATGAATAGGGCTCCTAGAAACACACCCACATTTCAGATAGACATTTCCAAATTCTTTGCTGCACTTGCACATTAGCTTCAGTTATTCTCCAGAAAGTTTTCAAATCTTGGGGCATATGTATGTTTACAAAATCATGTCATCACCTCTGAGAATGTACTAAAAAGCAATGCTATAAATTACTGACATACAGACTTCTTCATACAGACAACTGCTTCCTGCGGTTGCCAATACCCAGATCTTATGTTTGTACACAGCGTCGACATGGTGTAGATACACTGCAGGCTAAAAAGCAGACCTAAGGCTGTGGAACTGGCTGTTAAGGTAAGCTGAGTCTAGTGGGCTGTTAAGATCCCAGGGCTTTTTCTTATTGCTGCCTATGCTGCTGTTGCCACTCCCAGGTCCAGCCAGCAGTCTGGCTAGGCAGGGAGCCCAAAGATGCCCATGCACACATCTGGCAGCAAAGCGCGACCCAGGGAGAGGCCATTGCCTTCCCCAGCACCTGTACACCCACAGGTTTACACCAAAAGCAGTCGCATAAACATGAACAAATCTGGTGGCCCGATCATGTTCTTACTTGCCGGCTAATCAGGCTCAAACCTTGCCTGCATGCACACACACAGGTGTCTCTGGCAGCTGGTCCAGATCTATGGTCCCTCCAGTAGCTGACGATCAGACCCCCAGCCCCTCCACTATCAAGCTCACAGTCCTGTTACCCAACTCACCAGCTGCTCCAGCTGTGCTGTTGTCACACACGCACACAAATATGCCCCGGCAGCTGACCCATCTCTCCAGTTGCTGGTCCTGAGACCTTCTGACCCCTTTGACCTGTGGCCTCTGCATACAGGTACTGGCACCCTGACCTCTCGTCCCAGGCACGAGCTAGTCTGTTGTGAAGCTGTTGACCAGGCACATCCACACAGGAAAACAGTTGGGAAGAATAGAGTTTAATAGCAAGATGGGCTACACTGAGGCAATCAAGCCCGAGGCTTAGCCAGAGAAACATACCAGCCAGTAGCTTGTTTCACACACCACCAACCCCTTTCTTCTCCTCTCCATTTTCCCACTCATTCCTCTCTGATCCATCTCCATCTCTTCCTTTCCTTTCATTTGGCCCCTTTCCTAAATGTGCCATAATAAATTTTGTTCATTCCCACAATCCCTCAAAGAAAGCCTTAGGAAGTTTTACAGAACCTCCCAAGTCCCCTCAAATATGCCATTAGAAGTTTGCACCTTCCCATGAGACCTATGATAATCTTCTTTCTCTCTTTTTTTATCAGCGACAAAGTTCTGACTGAATCTCTTCAAGGCTATGCTTCAGAGGTTCCTTCAGCAGCCCATCAATCAGCACCCTAAGGATCCCCGTATTTGTTACTGTCTTGTTATCTCCTGTTCCTTGGTGTTTGTGGTATCAGAGTGTTTAATTTATTACTTCTCTTGCCTCTTGTCTTTTAAGGTGGCTAGCCATTAGCCAGATATCCTCCCAAACCAGATATGCTTACATCTCACCTACCCTCATGTTGGCGGCGTGTCCTCCCTGGAGAACAGCATGCTTCTCACAGAACAGGAAATTAAATGACATCAAATCGGCAGTCTGGGAAAATGTAACCCAGTCTTTTCCATATGTTTAATTACAATTGAGAGATAAAATATTCTTGCTCTTCACACCTGCTCACAGCAATGTCCAAACACTATTTTGCACATGAACATTCTCAGAAACACAGATTTCAATGCCTGTGTTTCATCAGTGAAATGTTCATGCTTTCAAAACAAGTTGTGAACTCCCCAATTAAAAAAAATCTGTCCTTCGAGCATTTCTTTTTTCCCAATATTCAAGCAACGTAAGCAATTATTTTATATGGTTTTAAACCTGTTAATCTCTAAATTTTATTTTCTATAGGTCTAACTTAGGGCAGTTGATGTCACCCACTCCACTGTTTGCCTTATGCATGAGCATAAATGTGGTTGTACATTTTCCTTTGAATGTTCAGGCTACCTGTATTACAACTCTTTTTAACTTCAAACAAGTTAGCTATCAATTGAATTACTTATAATCTCATAACGAGTCAAAAGGGCATTTTTAACTCTGCTAGACACTTCTAGAGATTATACAAATGTCACACAGCTGTTTTTCCATTCACAACTGGCTTCAAATTATTTCTGGTTATCTTAGATTGTTTTGCAGTTTCAGTGGCACTATTTAGCATATGCATACACATGGGAAAATGAGTGTTAAAAGATCATAAGAATGCATATAACACACTAGACAGCAAGAAAGGGAAATGCACGGTTAGATTTACTTATTACTAATGATCATTGCTTTATCCATGACACACATCCTTCAACTGCAGATAGATAATCCTGTTAATGGATTCCTTACCAAGGCAACAGGTAAGGTCAACCAAAGCTCTGTGAGGCTAACATCTGCAGATGCAAGATAAAATGGGAATTCTGTAAAGAAATCTATTTAGCAATAAATAAATACATATTATTTCCGCTATCCACTACTCAAAGAAGGGAAGGAAAATCTAGAGGTTCATTTTAGAGGTAATTTAAATTTAGAGGTAATTTTAGGAAGCATTTCTTCACAGAAAGGGTCATTAGGCATTGGAATGGGCTGCCCAGGGAGGTGGTGGAGTCACCATCCCTGGAGGTGTTTAAGAAAAGACTGGACGAGGCACTTAGTGCCATGGTCTAGCTGACATGGTGGTGTTAGGGCAAAGATTGGACTCAATGATCCCAGAGGTCTCTTCCAACCAAACCAATTCTATGATTCTGTGATTGTGCAGTTTTGAAATCTAAAGCCATAGCAGCAGAGAAGAAATCTATTATGAATGAGTAACAGATTATATCAGGAATCAGAGATCTGTAAGCACTATGTACTTTTTGAAATAAGCATACTTCATTGAAAAAAAAAGGAAAAAAAAGGTAGTTTAATCTTCAGGCAACTAAGCCTGTCAAATCTCTAAAGTGCCATCCAACAATAGAAGTTCTCTCCTGTATTATAGAACAAAGAATACAAGGATAATTTTACATGGTATTATCCTGTTTAAAGATGGCATTGCTCTTTGTTGCAATGGAATGCTCTACTTCCTTTAAAAAAATAAAATTATGTTGTATGTTGCAGGAATGAATAGATTGTCATTGTGTACTGACTAGAAACACTATTTTGTAGGAACATGCTCTTTGTAAAAAGTCCATCCAGGCCAAACTACTTTTGCAATAAGAGGCTAGACGGTAACAGGTTGATTAAATTTTCAATAAAATATTTTGATGTAGTTGTCATGACAATAATGAAAAATATTTTAATAGGATCCTATTTTGAAGAAGTGCAAAAGTGGACAAAAAAATCAGACATAACAGATTATACTCATTAAGATAATCGCAATGCAATTATATGATAATCTTTTCAATGACAAATTATTTTTCTGATAATGATAAGTTAAAATATTAATTTCTAATTCCATCTCTTCTATATGTATCCACTAGAATTCTGCAGAACATATTACAACAGAAACATAAACACTGTCTCTGGAAGCACTTTTGCAGAGCAAATATCCCAACCAAAACTGATTATTAAAGTATTTTTCTGAAGAAAGAATACACACTTGCAAGTATAACCTTTGTCTGAATAGTTACTTAAAACAGATTTATTTTCATTTGCCTTCACAAACTATGATGCTGCGTTTTATAACAAAAAAGGTTTTCTAATATCTATAAGAGATGAACATAGAAAAAAAAGAAAGCTTTTGTTTGTTAAATAAACTATTAAAGCTAAAGAGTCAGCTCAGCAAGCAAGAAATAAAAGCAACCATCACCATTACGTGGAAGACGCTGTTGAAAGATGAGGGAATTCAGGGTGTTTCATTTCTAGGACAATTACCAATTTTTAGGTCAGTTACAAAGCTGCTGACTCTGGCCCAGTCAATAGTAAGTAAAATTGTAATCACTTGAAAGCTAAACCTCTTGAGCGTAAGGAACCTCTGTGAACTGGTTGCCTCTATCCATTTTCCAAGAAATAAAAGATCACATTTTCTGATGCATTCACTTGGCAAACTTTCAGAAGAGGCTGAGTGTGGCTAGACATGTCTAGAAAGATGAGATCATTACATTGTTAATGTGTTGATTAGTACTCCCAAAATACGTATATATTTGTAAGTAGGTTATCTAGTAGGCTAACACACTTCAAGTTTTTTTTTAAATATTGGCCAAACCATCTATAATTTTGCTACAGTAGGTAGGTTATCAAAGATGCCTTGACATGCGCTACTGATTAATTATATTTACTGTTGCGATATATACAATAAAACACATTTAAGCTAAAAAGCCAGGAACAAGCTGGCTTCGGGCTATATGTGAAATAATTTCCTCAATGTTATCTGTTCACACTGTTGCTCCTGATACAGCATCTTCTGTTATGGGTACCATTTTTCAAATTTTAATAGTGGCTCAAAAAAGTACTTTATGCATCTGTTAGACTGATGCCATAAATCAATTTCTATATGTGCAGAGGGATCACAGATTTACTCCTAAGCCTTAAACCAGGTGGGAGAGTCCTAAAGGAAAGATAGACAACTTAATACCAGATTTCTCCCAAGATGTTTTAGAAAAAGAGTATGGGAACTTATTAAGGTACAAGTGGATTTTCTTGGTGCTGATCAAGTTGCATAAAAACAAAGCAACAGCAAAACCCATTTATTTATTGCATTGCGACACGCTAATTCTGTTGTGTTAGCAAAGTCAGCGAGAGACTGAGTCATCATCACTCACACAACTTTCCAAATACAGGAAACTAGATCTTCTCAGAGGTTTATGTAACTTATATGTACATCATTATTTTTCCCAAATGTATGTAAAAATGTATTCTTTTTTTAAAGTTAAATAAATCTCAATGCTTAAAGGCCAAACATTCCATTGGCTGTTCAAGTCTCTCCCTGGGAGCTATAAAAGTTAAAAAGCCTCTCAATAATAGGTTTAACTCTGCGTATAGCTCACTTGATTAAAGCTAGCCAAGTCACGCATTAGAAATAATAAAGCTAGAATCTCCTTGCTTCTATTTTCCTCCATCGGAAACTGCAGCACAGACCATATGTAAATTAGACGAGTCTAAGATCAACGAGGCTGCTCAATAAGTCTTATTCTATGTCCATACGCATGGCTGAAGGCAGCCACCGCTGCTGCCTGCTGCCGCTTCTCTAAGGTAAAGACAAATGGCTCTGCACCTGATTTGTAAAAACCTTGTCCTGAAAGAAACTATTCAAAAGCATTAAAGTATAATCACTAGGTCATTTGCCCAATTGATCAGAAGATTTACTATTCTTTGTCTAGATCTGTAGATTGTTGTCAGTTTTGGTTTTTCCTCGTCAATATTCAGCTATATGTTTTTTTCAAAAGAAAGGTGAGAATATGCAAACAGTAGAAACAGAGGCTATTTTCCCCAGGAACTATTGGGAACATGTATTGCAGCCAGTGAGCCACAGTTCCTACACAGCATCAGAACTGTGGAGGAATGGGCAAAAATTACATTCTTACAGAATATAATCATCTCATTCATTTGTCAACTAATGCAGAATTTAAGATTTGTACACATGTAATGAACAAAGAGAAACTATAAAGTATACACTGCAGAAGATCATGGAGTGTTGCAAGAATGACAGTTATCAGTAGCTGTGCAATATATCAGAAACAAGTCAGTTATAAAAGACTGTTTATGTTTTATTCATGCAAAATAACTCAATGCACAGGCCCTACCATTAGAAAATACATAGCAATGAATGTATCTGTGACAAATTATATTCAAGTATTACATGCGCCCAAGAATATTTACCATAGAATACCATTAAGATCAGCAACTCTGAAATACAAATACCTCACAGGCAGGGAAAAAAGGATGTTTCAAAACTGAACTTTTTTAAAAATCCAAACAGACCAAATTAATACAGTGGCTATTTTTAATATACATTTTTAATTCTTTACATTTAGTGCAGCCACTCCTCAAAGCAGCACTAGGACATAGGATAAAACATCAAAAGTGACTGGTATGTTCCTGATCAAATAATAGGCTGGGTCTTACTGTCCTGTGCCTAGAGTAAGATTGCCTTCAGAGTACATACACCTAAATTGGAAATGCCTTACAGAATTCTCTCTTTTTCTATCATTTTTCTTTCTTTCTTTGTTTTTGGCCTAAGTGTGACTTTAGCTACCCTTCAATGATGAGACCTGGCACAAGCCACCATTGCAACCACCATATAGCTCCGTCTACTGCATCTTGGGAGTAGGATGACTGGGCTACTGAAGGTGGAGGAGGAATGTAATCCACACAGACAACTGTAATAGTTCTGCAAAGCCTGCTTTTCCTTATATAGAAAAAACCCAGTGATGTAATGATGAACCTGAAGTAATTACAGGATTTCTTATGTATCTTCTCTCCCATCAGCAACAGGTAAGCGGACACAATCCCCCATACTGCTACTTTATGCTCTAGATTAGATACGGATTATAATTTTCACATTCTTTTTGTTTGGTTTTGTTGGGGGTTTTGTTGTTGTTTGTTTGTTTGTTTTTCTGGACTTGGAGATCACTTGGAGACAAAAATGGGTTCTGTAGCTAGCTCAGCATTCAGGTAGCATAACGTCCATTTTTAGCCATTTAGGTTTATGTAATCACCCTATCCTTCTGTCTGTGTCCCAAGTTCTGCTAACTTTGAAGGTGTTAGCCAGTTTCAGTGGAGTTTGAGAGAAAATAATGATTACACAAATTTCATAAGATTGGATAATCAGGCAGAGGAGACACTAGGGATTGAACATTTAGGAGTTAACAACTAATAACTTTCTATCCAGTCAGCAAATTCCTACAGATTTCCACTTCTGAATGTGGCAGCCTGCATGTTGCTGCCAAAATGCTCTGCAGGAGAAGATGCTAGGTATATGCAGTCATAACAGGAAATATTATAATTCAGGTAAATAGTCAGACAACCAAGAGGCAAATCCATAGGAAACTAGGCTTCATTACCTTCAATTTTCACAGAACTAGTAGCTTATATTTCTGAAGGATGAAATAAATGTGGGCAGTCTGAAGTTTCTTCAGATAACCAATGCTAGTGGATTGTTATTCATCATGATGGGAAAATTAGAAGTAAATACAATTCTTCGCTGATAGTTCTAAGGTCCACATCTCTTGCAAATGCTCACAGGACTTGGGAGGCTGCACACTGGCAGAACTGGCTGCTATAGGGATTGCTAACTTCAGCCCTTTCAAGGACCTGACTCACTTATCATATCCCAGCCACAAAACTCAACTTGAAACCAGATTCATCACTTGGATCTCTTTACCGATGTACCATTGGAAGTATAAACTGCACCGGTTTAGTGATCTATGAGAACTAAGAGCTTGTATTACTTGCAGATGTCCCATAACTCAGTCCAAAGGTGATGATCTCCGCTTCTCTCTTTATGCCATCTGAGTGTTTCCATTTCATAATCCTCCTCCAGCAGTAGTATTGCATACCACTCCTGTACCATGCATTTCTGAACCGATTAATTTCTATGTCTGTGTTTAAGCATGCAATCCTCATCTAGACATAATCTATTCAGTTCATGAACCAGCAATACTGGATGCTGTGCACTCTGTACTTCCTTACTGCAAAATACCCTTTCCACAATCACAGGAACCCTGTCTTCATTAGCCCAAGCTCAGTGGCCCACTTCAGTAACACTTCTAGGCACCTCATTGCATATTTAAGCACTTCTAATGTGCTTCTAATGTGTACATCTTGTTATCACACATTTTTCATGTTTTTCAAACCTGTACAGTGGGTGTGATGCTTTACCTTGATATTATTGTTTATTCTTACTTTTCACTGCATTACTGTAGCCTATAGCAAATACATTATATTTAAGGTGAGCTTGAGGCCACCAATGGGTGAGCCAGATCCTTCCAGTGCTTCAATTTTTCTTTCTAAAATGGTATTTTTAATGTGTACTTTCTAAGTGAAAGTAACACAAACAGATATCCAGAGCTATGTTCCTTTCCATCATGACAGGCGTACAGAGAAAAAAACCCAAACCATTCTGTTTGTGACAAAGCTACAGAGCTATGTCAAGTAGTGAGAGTTCTTTAATAGGAAACATCTCTATTGATTACAGTAACAAAGAACTATAGCTAAAACCCATGCTGATTTCAGCTGTTGTTTCTATCATGGCAAGGGAAACACTCTCACAGGTTACCTTATAACATACTTACCTGCACCCCGTCTTATAGATTAGTTTGAGGGCTGGAAGTATTAGATAAAAACTGCTGCAGTCTAAGATGCAAAATTCTGATTTGATCAAAATCTCCATGCCAATTACAATTTGGTAGGAATATTTCTCTTGAATAATTTGTATTGAGAGAATTTGTCAGACTGAGTAACTTTGAGTTGCCAGAACTCAGTGTGACCTCCCAAAGCTGTTCCAAAAACCTTTTTGCTAGTCCTCTTCTGGCATGTTCCCCGTTGTGTGATGATTAAGGTCAATGTGCCTGGCTGCCACTATGATTTAAAACAACGTAAAAGGCAAAGACTTGGTGTTCTCACTTCCTGTTTGGACAGCTGAAAGTTATGACTATTTTTTACACTGTGCTTTGTGCTCCTTGGATCAATATAAAGTTGAACTGGAACCAAAAGCCAATAGCCAGTGAAAATAATAGCCAGGCCTGAGCCTACCAAATTCACATAATTTGGCATTTGCTGGTGCTCTAAAGCAAGATATAAACTCCACATAGGTCCTGAACATGCCAGGGATCTGCTCAAGGTATCTTATACACATCATTTTATAGTTAGGAACCCACAAAGTGCTGTGGTCAATCTTGCTGCACAGAGAGCTTTGTATGGGGACCTCAGGAACCTTGAACAGTGATGCACCAAAGACTCAGACGAAGGTCTGACAGAGGGGTAAGGGATGTGCCAGCTTTTGCCAATACTGTCACGAGCTTGACCATGGCTGGCTAGAGAAGCAGTCAAGCCACCAGTGAGCAGCATGCAGGACCCTCCTTTACTCGAACCGGACAATGAAGGCTAGGGACTATTGCTAGCCAAGACCTCCTAAACCCCCAGAAAACACCAGGAAGTTCCAAGGATAAAGGGAATAAATGGGCTGGCATTGGCCCAGGTAAAGATACGCACAGACCTTTTTCCTCTGAGCACATGCTTGCGTCAGGGAAGGTTATTTTCTGTGCTGATCATTTCTTGGACCTGCAGCCAGGTGCTAGGCCTGCTGCTGGCAGGGCTGTACTGCAGGCAGCCTCACACCTGCAGCAGCTCTGGGTGGCTGCTGGGAGCAGCCTGGCACCTTGCCCCACCCTCGTGACCACCCCAAGGTGTCGTAAGGACCTCGCTTCCTTATCCTTGCCCTCAAGCCCTGCCCCTATGCTTGCCCTTGCACCTTGATACATGGCATGAATCACAGGGTTTCCTCCAGCCTGATTCATTCCTGCAGCTGAGATGAAGCTCCCAAGCCAGGCAGAGGTCCTCCCTGGTCCTCCAGCTTCCTTCATCCCAAGCTGTGTCCCCTCTCTGCAGCTCTTGTCCCCTTGGTGCCCCCACATCCCCACAGAGGAGTGGTCTCCCATGTTGCCACAGACACTGGGTAGTGGTTTTCATGGACCAGAGGCAGGCACATGAAAAGCAATAATCACAAGTTATTCACTTCCAGTGTACTTCATTTTGCTCTGGCAAATTGCTCGGAGAACATCTCACTGCTTGTGTCCTGAACAAACAGCAGTTGTACAAGCAACCTTGTATAATGTGACATGAGTTATAAAACTGAATTGCAGTGGCAGTGTGTCTTGTTTCCCACACCTTTTTTGCTGACCTGCCGCAGCTTTCCTCGCTCGAGTATCTCGTTTCCACCAGAGCACAGCGTGGTGCATTACTTCCACCGGAGCTATCCAACAGGGAAGAGAAAATAACGATGGTGGCTGTGAAGGTACAACGAAGTAAACTCAGCTGCAGAAGGAAAAATCCCCGCTTTTTTCCTGCGATTAACGCAACGCACAGTTATGCGGAGGAATGGGGGCACACAACCGCGGGCAGAGCAGCGAACGACTGCTGACAGAGACAGTCAGGGAGGAACCCGCTCTGCCCTCTGTCCCTTAGCTGCGGAGAGGGCTGCACCATCTCCTGATTTCCATTTCCACTTCCCTTACCCTTATCCTTGCTTCCACCCCTACCTCTGGGGCCCGGGAGCACCCCTCACCCCGCACTCCCCGGCCCGGGCACCGCCTCACGCTCGGGACAGCGGTTCTGTGCTATTCCCG
>NW_009613375.1:0-33496 GCF_000690535.1 Cariama cristata
TTAGAAGAAACTTAACTGAAGGAAAAAATACTTTAAAGGATAATTGGTCCCGTTTTAGTCAAAACCAGGACAAAGGTGCATAAAAGTGATTCGAGATATTTTTTTCCCCAAAAAAATTAGATAATTGTGAGTTATGAACTGACTGCCCAAATGAATACAGGAACATTCCACAAATAACTGAGACCTAAGTAACCTTAAACAAAACATAACAGTTGGTCAACCAGGACTGCTTGTTTACAGATAATACATGAAAAACAGTAAAATAAAGCATGCATTAAACAATTGTCCAATGTAAAGAATTTACACATAGTTGCCTGATCTCTCTGTGTGGAAAACCATGAAAGAAAATCTGCAGTCACTAACGAGAGGCAAAGAGGAGCACATCTTACCGCTTGGTGTGGTAAAGAAAGTTCACTGCCAGAGTATCCTCGTCTCGTTCCCCACCCAGATCAGTGCCTTTTTTGTCACGTTAAGTCCCTCCCAACATAAATAAAGCTAACTGCATAGGTCTTCCTTAATACAACAGATAGTATAGCGTGGTTAAAAACTCCCCGCTGTTTGAAGCTATTAATACTTAACGCTTAGACCGCAGTGGCACCGAGAGGCCACTGATCAAGGCCACATCATTCTAAATTTAAGGCAAAAATAGGGGAAGTAACAGTCTCTGCCTCAAAGAGTTTAGACTCATTTATATGGCCCCATCAGGCAATTTCTGTACCATTTTCTAGATTTATCCTCTATATAATGCAGGCCCAAGTTCATTGTCAAAGTGCGATTTTTGCAAGCCATTTTTATGAGGGCTTGGGTTTAGTTGCCGCGTTCGGCACATCTTCCAGCTCCTCTTGGTGCCTCCTGGTGGGTAGGAACCATGAGTGGGACCAGACCTGGGGTGGGCTCTGCAGTGGCCGTGCCACATGGGCCAGGCAGGGCTGGTTCACACGCACAAAGCCACCGCACAGCCCCTCGCACAAAGACGTGCCCCTCAAGCTTGCGTTGGTCAGCCTAGCAAGGTGAAGCCTTATGAGAACATAAATATATCTTCATAAAACTCTCACGAGGACTAACACCAGGGAGAAAGATGGGCTACTAAAGCTAAGAACAGTTTTGGCACAGGAAGAAATGGCTATGAAATAGCCAGGGGATTTAGAATCTGGTTCTCAACCGTCAGCGGAGTGAGGTTTTAGAAAGAAAAAAGGGGCAAAATCCTTAGGTATTTATAAGACGAAGCACAATCCCTTCATGAAAAGCACAGTGTGCTGTGACCACCTGGAACCGCAGAGGACTGGCCTTGATGAGTAGGAGCTCAGGTTTCTAAAGGGTATTTTCTACAACATTCATGTGTTTATCATTCTCAGACAATCCAGGATTCACATGATGTTGACAACTGTAATATATTCTTTGTAAATTGCAATTGGATCTTTGAATCTCCAGACAGTTGAGAAACTAGTTTCTCTCACCTGTTTAATTAACCATGTCATGTTTTCCAAAGAGAATTAATTGTCTCAGTGAAGCAGTAAGGAGCCTCAAAGGTTCGAAAGAAAAATAAATACGAGCACGCAGTAGAGTAAACATTTATCCAATAAACATTTTCACAGCTGAGTTTCAAACTTCTCATGTTCCAGCTTCTTGTATTTTATAATCTCATCCCACTTGGTCCTGGCACCACAACTCTTTAAGATATGCCTCGTGGGAAAACACTGCCTTGGTAATCAAAACATTTAGACTGCAAAAGAAATATAAAACAATTCTCCAGGAAGTTTTATAGCGCAGTGACTGTTCTGAGACCAAATTGTAACTTTTCCCCGCCTGGTCCTTAACAATTGATGAATCGAATTGTTTTTATATCGGGATAACTCTACCCCAATCAGCTCAAGTTTTGGCAGATGTTCCCTCTGAGCAGAAGCCAGTAACGCTCCAGGTGACAAGCGCAGTGCATCTTCTTCTTCGCTCTTCTGCCCCTGAGACTGGCTGTTGCTGCTTTCCATAGCCAGAGTTAACCCTAAAAGTCTCAATTTTAACCAAATTGAAACACCTTTTTTTTTTTTTATTTCAACTGCTTTCATTTCTGCTTTTACCACTTTTTTTTTTTTTTTTTTTTTTTTTTTTTTAGCATTACTCTCAGAATGGAGTAAACAGTTGCACGTGAAAAGGAGAAATGAAAATCATCTTCAGATAGCTGTTCCTACAGTGGAAAGCATTTTTAGCATTCAGCTGTGGTTACACGATGGAAGAAAACCTTTAGGGTATCTGTGAGATGGGGAAAGTGGCAATCATTGAAATGATGATGTTAATCATTGTCAATTCAGTCCTGAGAGGGCTGAGCCCCTTTCCAAAGACCTGAAAGTTTTTAATTCTCTGTAGCACAATTCCAAACAGAATGTTAAAGGGAAGGACCAGCATTTAGCATCTAAGCTGAGCAACTTCTTCCTTAAAGAAAGGAATCAGGATAAGTCATGAAAAATATACATGTATCCCAATGAGAAGAGTTTCAGTTTGGGGGCTTCCTACTTACAGCCTTGACTATTTGTTAGCCCTTAGAAAAACTGTGGCCATACCTCCATTTAGAGACAGGTTTTAGTGCCGGTCTCTTGAAAGGGTTTCTAGCCCTTTAGGTCAGATATTAAAAAACCAGACCATAGCTTCAGTGAAGTCAATGGAGATAAGCCATTTATCATAATCAGCTAAAGGTCCCCCTTTGCATATTTCAGATCTAAAAAGCAGTAAATCTCACAGAAAAAATAGACAGCATGCCATCAGGTAAGTTTATTTTTGAAATCTGATGATATATTAAGTATGGTTTAGCTTAGTTAAACAAAACTGAGAAACACCTTCCTTTGGTTTGTTCCGTTTTGATACGGTTCAGAGTAAATCCTAAATGATTAATCAATGCTTTAATAATTCCACGTCTGTATGTCCTTGAGCTCATTTTCACTTTTTCTTCCACTCGTGCTTCTGCATGTGCGTGTCTGTATTTCAACCTGCTCCCGTTCTCCCTAACTAGATGGCAAAACTCCTACGGCTGCACTTTCCTGGTTTCCTGAGCAGCAAAGACCAGGCAGCCCCTGTGCAGTCCTGGATGTCCAGCCCCTCCGAAATCAAGCTCCAGGTGTCAGAAGACTTCAGCAATGGGGCAGACTATACAGATACTCTTGAAAGACCCAGCCCTTTCAGGTTAACAGAAATGCAGAATTTTGCTTCCTGTAAATAAAGGAGGAGAGTCAGAAAGTCCAAGGAGCCATCTGCTATTTTTTGCTGAACGCCACCCCAGTGCTTGGAGCAGCTCACTGACGCATCTCAAGATGCAGCACAAACATCTCCAAACCAGCCCAGCGAGCAGCGCCGGAGAGAAATGCACTTACCCCATTTGAACCGCATAGGTACAACTGGTGGTGTGGCTCACCTGCTTTTTTTGAACTGGCAACTGCAAGAGGCAAGACTGTGATTGCTGCTTGTCGAATACCTGCCCGAGGAGATGAAGGCTTTGAGCTTCCTCACCTCCCCTCACTCCCACACCTGCTCCTGGGCAGCCACAGTCTGGCCATCAGCAAAAGCAATAATCTTTGCAGCATGAGAAACAAGCAGGCTGCTGAGCCTCACGGGTACCAGAGAGCCATCGCGAGGAACTGAATAACTGATTTTTTTAAAAAAAAAGATGTGCTTATAAATCATTAAAGTGACATGGTACGGGCTCAGGGTTTGTTTTGCAAGCTAGAATGGGAATTGTAACATCCGTATTTCAAAACACACGCTCACCCTTATGCTCCCATTTCCTGTGGATGGCATCCAAATTTAACCTTTCATTTCTTGAAGAGCACTATCTTATACTTCTATGGTAGAATAAGCAAACAGCTGACTGCAGCAAATCCAGGGGGCTCTTTTAAAATTATCTGCTAACATCAAGATAAGTGCATTTCAAACATCCCCCAGGAACTTCAAAAACACACCACTTACCTGCTACCAGCTGTTTCGCTTCCTTTTATTTTAGCGGAGCTGGCATAGGCTTATCTCAGTTCTTTGTGACCCCCCAAGTCTGAAACCGGCCCCACCTCTGTTGGGTTGAACACAGCAGAAAAAGGCAGGCTGAGAGGGGCCTGCTGTCCAGTTGCTTTAAGATTTCCCAGTGTGTCTTTGAGGGGCTACGTTATCTCTGACAACTGGTGGCCAGGCACCCGAGCACACCAATTATCAGAATGCCCACCTGACGGGAGACCGTGATGCACAGGCAAGTAAGATACACAAAATGGATGTCCCAACAGCACACTGTCACAGGCACTGGGGGCTCCGGTTATGGGGTTCACTGCCTCGGGGAATGAAGACGGGTTGCCTGTTGCAGTCTCAGTGCATTTAAATTCTGGCTCCTGAATCACCGCTTGCAGCTGAAGGAAGACCTGTAAGAGACGGGTGATCCAGGCAATGACACAAGCGAGCCTTGTTCTGAACAACAAGGCCTTGGCTAAAAGTTGGTCCCCATAAACGGCTGCAGTGACAAACTGGGGAGATCTGGAGCTAAGCATCCTCTTTAGGGGTTTTTATATAGTGGCTGTGGGAATGGCTCCAGCTTTGGTGCTCCTGGGAGGAACGGGGAGGTGCAACCATGTAACCCATCAGGTAAGGAAGACCACGTGCCATCCCTGGCAGGAACTGTTGAGGGTTATAGCTCTCTTTAATTTGCACCACCCTCCCTATATATACTGCCACAAACCAGTGCCTAGGTTGCCTGCAATGTCACGATCTGGACCTGATGAATCAGGAATCCCATGCCCAGCACGTTGCTGTGAAACACGCAGGTGTGGAACCTCACAAATCCCCTGTGATGAAACTTAGACCTGACCCTGCTTGCAGTCGAGCTAATCCCTGGACTGCCATGTGTGGTGAAGATGCTGATTGCTGCAGTAGCTGGGCAACCAATTCTTAAATATTTCTATTTTTCCTTCTGGTTGCAGCTTCCTTCCGACACAATGCACTGCTTTCTCCACTGCAGCTACCTCAGTCTTGGCTGTCAGCAGGTAGGGAGGTCACTGCTGATAATTAGATTTTAGTTCTTGTAGCCATTGCTGCTGGTCACATTGCTTCCCTTTCAGCAATGATTTTTTAGTCTTTTTTTTTTTTTTTTTTTTTAATATAACTTTGAAGATGTAGGCAGTGTGCCACAAAACATGCCATACCAGTTCCCATTTACCACAAAGAACCTACCCACTGGTGTGCCAGTAACAAGAGCGATGTCCGACGGCCCTTCGTTGCCTCAGACTGCACTTCCAAGATTGGGGATTACCACAAGAAATTGGTGGCAATTCTCCTCCATTAGCAGGAGTTGCAGGACCTTTGAGAACCTCACTGAAGTGCTTAAGGGCATATTTGTAGGGGCTTCAGGACAAGTCCCCATGCTTGCAAGGGCTGGCCCGAATACCTAGGGGTTAATAGGCGCGCTCTCAATAAATCTGGCCCCGAGGGTTTCAGGAGGTGGCAAGTCTGGGGAAAGGAGGGGCTTTCCACATTGGTAGGCCCATCTGAGAACTTTTTAATCCTGATTACTGTTACACTTTTCTATGCCTGCCAGCCCGCAAGAAGGTTTGAAAGTCAGCCTGACCTCTTGTGTGTCTGATCTAGATCCAACAGGGAATGAGATCAGGGAGCTGCGAGAAGCAAGCTTAATGGGGAGACTGCTGCAAATGTAGCAAAACAAATAATAGAGGCCCGAGTTTTTTTGTTGTAGAAAATACAGTGCTATGGCTTTTGGGTGCCAAGAGGCAGTTCTTTTAATAGCTACATTCTTTGTAATGCTGATGAGTGGCAATATAGAAAGATGAAAGTAGGAGGGCATTGTATTATAGTCATACATATATTATGTCACAAAGAAAATGCGGTTGCTGGGTGGGGATTCTTCACCCTCCTCCTGCTGAGCTATTCATACGAACTCTCCTCGCTGGATGGCGATCCCCGTTCCATCTCTCCTAAATCCCAAGGGGTTCGCCAACTGACTTTCAGTTTTTCAAGTGGAAATCGCAGGGCTGAATCGTGCATTGAAGTATTTCCTCCTACACCTCACTACTCCTTTAGGAAGTGAGCAGACATTTTTTTCCAAAAGATGTATGCCATCTCCTGGGAACAGTAGAAACTGCAAGAAACTGTATGGAACCCCCCTGTAAACTATATTTGCCTCTTCTCGGAGGGCATTATATAACCACCAGAATAAGGTCTGCATAGCTAGGACTACCCTTCACTTCTAAATTTGTTGAACTGTCCACAATTTAGACCAGCAAAACTCAAATTACATTGAAAAAGTCATCACTGACTTTGTGTTATCGGAAGATCTGGATGTATGCCAAATAGTACGGGAAGGTAAGATTCATCACTAAGCGGTACTAATCCGTTACAAAGTAGTGGCGGAACCGAGCATACGCCGATGTGATGTTTTAATGCAAAGGTACGAGCGCTGAAATGCAGCTCACGGCATTGCTCCGATGCGTCTGTTTTGTCGTACGGGACAAGTGCAAGAGGCAGAACAGACTCATCTCCTCATCACTCTTAGGCTTTTTATTTTGCTACTAACATAGCATTATGCTTTCCTCTGTCAAGAAGACACTACAGGGAATATAATCCATGGATACAAATAAATGTATTTTTGCATATTAAATTAATAGATGTATAGGTGGATGAATCCTTTGTCTTTGAACTGGCCCTTAAAACAAGCCAGTTATTTCCTGTGGACAGGTCCTTGAAATAATGTGCGTAAGCATGGTTTCCTACATAAAATGGTTTTCTGGGTTATGTCTATTAAACATACTTGCAAAACATCACAAAAATAACTTTGGTTTCATAAAGGTAGAACAATACCTACTTTTAAATAATTAGGGATGACACACTCTATGCACATTCAATTTGCTTTTATCTGGTAAACACTGATATAATCATCCAAATTTTTTATCACTTAATCATCTTAATTTTTTTTATCAATTTCTATTTCTTCCAGAGACCTGAGGGACTTTGGACAAGAACTAGAATGGGACCTTTTTTTGTGAAAAATACTATCTGACAATACCAGCAACTTTATGTAATGGCATCAAAAAATAAATAAACAGTCTTCAAACAAAATTTAGCATGATGTTATTTATAAACTAATGTCATTGTTCATCCTAGCAGCTTCCTGAGAGACACCAGGTTTCGGTGGGAGATGGGGTTTGACAAAACTTATGTGTAAACTGCTGGTACGGTGAGAGGTCACTCTCATTCTGTAACCCACTGTCACAGGTGTGTAATGTCTTTTGGTTGATTTAGTAACGCACATGCACCCTTGTATACATATCCTCTGCTAAGGAAAGGAAACGCTCATGAAACATGGTCTTCAGTTTGAACTTAAAAGATTGGAAAAGAGAAACCAGCAATGACTCAGCAACAAGAGATGACCGTGTCAGGCATCCACCTTGACTAGCGGCTGACCTTCAGCAGAGATCATCTCTAACTCCCTGAAGTCAAGTCAGGATACTCCAGTCCTTGCCGCCAAATTCCCAGCTTCATAGGAATCTTGCTTCTCAGTTTGTCTTCATCTCCCCCTTCCTGAGATCCGCCGAGTGCCTCCAGTTGCCATTCGGGCTGTCCTCACCTGTGTGGGGGAGTGAGGGAAGGGTGGGAGAAGGCGGGAGGAGGTTCATCACGGGCAAGGTGCTGGAGTTCCCTTGCTAGAAGGAAGTGGGCTTTTCCTTAGGGTGGATCACCCTACACCTACAGAGATTTTAATAGACCATGATCTTTAATTTACATGCAGCTGATTGATTAATAAAATAAATCCTAAAGCTCCGAACCACAAATAAAATATATTTATTTCACAGCCTTCATGAAAGTCACCGCCGCGGGAAGTAGAGGCAGAACTTCAGCAGATGACCATCTAGTGACAGCGACCTGCGTCCCCCCACAGCCCAGCTGGGCCGGCTCAACCCCCCCGTTGCCACCCCCAACCACCAACACAAACTTCTACTGCTTAACCCCCGGCTCCGTGAAATCCCTTGGGCACACTTGCAGGTATGGAGGTATAAAGTACTCACACCAGCACGGCTTAAATTTTCAGAGAGTAAGAAGTCTTTGCATGAACAGGAAACTCTCTAAATTTGGGAATGCATCATCTCAATAATTTTAGTAGAAAAATCACTAATTGAGGTAAAAAACTTTACGCAGTACAAAATCGTGTAGATGCAGACTTACATCAGGATTTTTAAGTTTGAGCAGCCAGAGCTACACCATAGTTACGCGCCCAAAGAGGAGGTACCTGGCTTGCCTAGAAGCTGCAGATCTCCTCGATGTCCACGGCAACGGTGCGTTTCTCACAGTTTTGAAAATCTGATCATTTTCATTTAAGCACCTTAAGTATGGTGTGAGGAATCCGCCTGTAGGAGTCAACATTTTCAAGGTCTGGGTTTACACATGGGAGTACCCTGCTGGCTGCCTGCTTATTCTGGCAAAGTGCAGAGAAAATTTATGGAAAGTTAGTATCATGTAAGTGGATTTCTGCAATGTGTTTGCTATGTGCAGTAAGCACTTACTTGTCTTTTGAGACCTTTAATTTTACATACGTGGAACAGTTAGCTGAGACAAACCACTCTTTTATAAACCATCAGCACGATGCAGGACACTGTTCCACAGGTTCTAGTTATAACGTCTCCATTGTCTGGGATGTCTCAGAAGCAGAATTTTGGAGGGTGGCCAAAACCAGAGGGAGAGTATATTTCTAAAGAGATATTATTGCTACATATACTCCGTCTCTGACCTGGGCTTTTCTTTCATTCTCTCTGACATTGCTTCTCTCAACAATGCCTACATTTAGAATTCTAACTCTTTAAAATTAAGATTCTGTGTTTATGTGGGTGGTTGATGTATCAAATTTAGCATAGCGATTAAAGAAAGGCTATTTTATTTTATCCTGTTTTAATTTAGTTCACTTTAACTTCCCATTTGCAAACTCCACAAAGAAATAAAAAATCTTTCTGAAGCCAACTAACTCCTGCAGTTAAAATTTGGCTAATCTTTTTGCTCTGAGGCAGGATGTAGAATATTCTGGGTTCCCCATGCAGTTGCCTGGAACACAATTCACTTTTTAGGGTGGTTTTACTTTAGAAAAATTATTACGCAACTACCGCCACTGGTCCCATCAATCTGGGACTATTAGTGAACTATGTAACCCTAATGTAGTATGTATTAATTTTTGTTATTGCAATAAACAAAGATAACCCTAAATATATTAAGAACAGATGGTACGACGTAAAACAGCACTGTTTTTACGGTCTGTGCTCTCAACAGATTTTTACTCTATGCAGGGACACTATGCAGCCAACACACTACAGGTGAGTTCTGCTTGGCACTGAAGCGTCATCATCATTTATGTCCCCACACCAATTCTCCCACAACGTATCCCCGACCAACTGAAAGATACAAATATCAAATAACCTTAAAAAAATGTTTTAAAGTTGAAAATTAAAATCACAGTGACAGCAGCTCTGGACTGGACACTGAAATGTTAAAAGGTAGAACATGAGGAGAAAGCCCTCTGACTTTATATCCCAGTGATCTGAGACAACAAAAAACATCAGAGTGTCTGGTTCTGGGCTCCCTAGTTCAAGACAGACAAGGAACCACTGGAGAGAGTCCAGTGGAGGGCAACGAAGATGACGAGGGGACTGGAGCATGGCCCTTCTGAGGAAAGGCTGAGGGAACTGGGTCTGTTCAGCCTGGAGAAGAGAAGATGGAGAGGAGATCTCATCAATGCTTACAAACACCTTAAGGGTGGATGTCAAGACGATGGGGCCAGACTCTTTTCAGTGGTGCCCAGCGACCGGTTAAGGGGCAATGGGCACAAACTGAAACTCGGGAAGTCCCACCTGAACATGAGGAAGAACTTCTGTACTTTGAGGGTGGCAGAGCCCTGGCACAGGCTGCCCAGAGAGGGTGTGGAGTCTCCTTCTCTGGAGATACTCAAAACCCACCTGGATGCAATCCTGTGCGACTTGGTGTAGGTGACCCTGCTTTGGCAAGGGGCTTGGACTGGATGGTCTCCAGAGGTCCCTTCCAGCCACGACCATTCTGTGATTCTGTATTAAGAATGAAGTAGTTGTTGGTGGCTTTTTTATTATTTTTCCTCTTCCTGTTTAATCCCACAAGCTGTTGACTGCCGAGTTCAAGCTTCCCAGGCTGCTGTTGTAAAAACTGGCAGACGTCATTACAGAAGTCTTCCTTTAGTGGACAGAAGCAGTTAAACTTTCCCAGTGTTACCCAATAAGGAAGACTGCGTGTCGGTATCATCAGTGGGAAACAGCAGCAGAACCCAAGAGGAGGGGGAAGGAAAGTTTGAAAGATTGCAGGCCATTGAGATAGATACAGAGCATGGAAACAAAACATGTTTTATTTATTTGGGAGGTCAGTGCCCTCAGCTGGAACAGAGGATTTGGAAGTGTATTAGAGGAAAAGTTTAATCTATCACAAGCACTAGCTAAAGCATGTTTAAATTCTGTTTATGAAGCAGTTTAAGTAAATTTGGGCAATGGGAGCTAGGAAATTGTAACCACATTTGTCTAGATTGCAGAAATAATAGCAGCCAAAGTTTAGGCATAATCCTTTTCTGGAAAAAAAAATAAAAATCTAACAAATCTCCGTATGAAGTGACCTAGACAACACTCAATTCCCAGGTCAGTTAAAATGCATATGTCGATGGCTATGAACGGTGACGTAGATGAACTTGAGTTAAAACAACTATTTTCATATGCCTTCAGCTTAAACCTAAAATGCTGGGGAAAGACAGAGCAGTCAGGCTTGTCACAGAGCAATAAAATAAAGGCACTTTCTCTCTGGCATGTCTTTGATTTCCTTCTGAACAGCTTGGTTCAGTCAGATAATTCTGTTCATAGTTGTATCTATTTAGTCTTGGAGTAATGCCATCAAATTCAATGGTATTATATGGATTTACATTGCTTAAAGGAGAGGAAAATATGTGTATTACATCACTAGAGTTACTCGAGCAGTGCAGTTGGCCTAGAATGTGCAGCTGATGTGTTAGATTATTTAACTGTTACCGAGATGAGACAAGCAGAGGGCATAGCCTCAGAGGCCGTAATATAACAAATACTATATTCTTTTACTTTTCAACATTTCCATATATGATTTGTGTCTCTTCCCACACATATAGGAAGTTATCCTTGAGGCCACATTGCATTGCACGCACACAACGTATATAGTCAATGCTTAAGAGGGGAGAGGGTGTTATTGTGCACTTAATATTAAAAGCAGAAATGGCACCCCAGCCTGATGTTTTTGCAGTATTTCTTGCAAACTCTGTTATCCTCTTCTTTGTGTGAGTACGTACGTGTTGTGCTTATATGTTCACACTCATCTTGGGTGTCAGCTGGTTAAAACTACCTGTGAGTTCATGACACCTACAGCTTATCCAAGTGCATATGAATCAAAGTGAATAATGCAAATACAACAAGCAAAGAACATATCCATAGGTTCTGAACAGTATGGCATGAGCCAGGTCGGTGGTAATAAATTGTTTAAAGAGTGCCGTGTTGGGGAGGTAAGAGAAAAGGCCTCCTCCACTGGAAGTAGAAGGTGTCCACTCAATGGCAGCTAGCTTGTCATTAGGAAGATGTTCTTCTTGTGTAGTAGCACTCACCAGTATTTAAAAAAGTTGCAGAATGAAGTAATCCCAAATTAACCTGATGAGTCAGAAGTGCGTGTTGAAGCACATCTAATCATACTGCTATTAGATTGCTGGTTTACAGCCACTGCACCTATGTGCAAGGATAAATGTAGTGAAAATAGAAGTGGTCTGGTATTATGATGAGAGTACTGAGTTTTCATTGTCTCCCTGGTGAAGGAAATTGGCAAAAAAATAAATAAAAATAGCCCTTTAGGGACAAAATGTAAGTTCCAATAAGATAGTACGTTATGGACGTTCTGTAAACTAAATTGTTGGTCCAAAAAATGGTACGTATGAAAATTGGAAACCCTTGTGTTTACTTATATGTATGAAAAGAAATAGGTCAGTGACTTTGTTTCCATGGTGACCATTATTGAAATAAAACAAACTGACACCAATGCTGATTTATTTTCCTGTTCTGCACCCTTTTTAACAATCACTTTAGTCTGAGGTTGCTACCGAATGTAAACAGGACGTCAGAGTGAACTTTCACAATGTGATCTTCTGAGGTTCATTAATAAAAGAAAGACCTAAAGAAAGATCTGCTTCAGAACAATTCAGCTTTCTGAGCAGGTGCCAATTCCTACTATCCTGCGGTAACGTAGCTGACATGCTGTAGAGTAAGAGCTCATTGGGAATTATTAGACAAAACTAGTTACAACGATGAAAAAAGAAACAGATTCATAAGATCCACAACATTTCCCAGAAGGACGGCAACATTTTCTTTGGAAAATTTTTGTGTGAACAGACTCTTCAGGTTTATATTTTCCAGTCAAAACCAGACACAGAAGGATGGACTTGAGATTCAATAGTTTGGCGACTGTGAATCATTCCTGGGTTTGCTGGCTGCCCAGCCTCTGCTTTGAATTGGACGAGTGCTGTAGTTGTTGGGGTCTGTGACTTCAGGAAGACTTAGGCATCTAAACCACTGACATCTTATGTGCTCCTGAGTGTAGGAATATTTTAATAGCTTTAACAATCTTAAAATCATAGAATAGAATCATAGAATCGTTTAGGTTGGAAAGGACCTTTAAGATCATCGAGTCCAACCGTAAACCTAGCACAGCCAAGTCCACCACTAAACCATGTCCCTAAGCACCACCTCTTGGTCTTATTCTTTGTGATGCTCACTTCTCAAATACATAAAGTGGTAATTACAAGAGTTTCCTATTTCACAGAGGTTCTGTGATGTTAAATTCATTGAAGATTTTGAGATGATCTGACAATAGGTTCATATAGACATGCTGGAAAGATAAACCATCCTGCAGGTTTCCAACACAGCCTACCAGACCAAGGATATCGACCTTGTTATCTTACCATAGCGCATAAGAAATAGCAGAGATATCATGTTTGTCTGGCAATGTCGGTTGGATATGAATTGTCGTGGACATGGAAATGGAGGAGAAGAACATAGTGCAATAACACCTGTGACAACAAGATCAATATTTGGGAGAGGTTTAGTGTACGCAGGTTATTTTGTTTCCCGATATCATTGTTTTGAGCTGTTATAATGACAGTCAACAAATTTATTTGGGCGAGGTAACTAGTGAGGAACATCCCAAGTCAGAGGGGTTTTTTGTTTTACCCTGCATACAATATCGGAGCAACCCTACTGTTTCTATTAGCACATATAAGAAAACAAAAGATGAAGGAATGCATAAACACTTTTAACACCTCAAGCCGTAAAAGCAAAGAAAGTACAATGAGGTGTGTTTATCAGAAAATGTATGCCTATCTACAAGCACGCAAGTCTCTAAGGAAACAGGAACATAAAGAACTGAAATGACAACTATTAAACACAGTGAATTTCTCTCTCCCTGTTTTGTATGATGAAGCCTGTGACTTCAGTGGAAGCAAGACTGGACTCTAGCTGCTTTCATTTATCGCAAAGGAAAAGGTCTCCCCCTCAGCTTGTGCCCTGAGCCCCAAATGCCGTTTCATGATATGTTTGGTCAGGATGAGATTTTTTTATTTTATACCTCCTTTCTTAAAGTCCTTCCAGTGAGTTTCAAGTGGAGATTTGGATGCTGTAAAAGTAAAAAGCAGTGACAGATGTTGCTACTGCTCAGAACTGTACTGACGGTAGCCCAGTGCGATCCCAGCGAAATCCATTTTTTAATGTTGGTAGTGAGTTCCTACACCAGGGTTTTGCCATCAGAACAATAGCAATAGGGAATCGTGGCTACTGATGATCATGTACAACAAGACGTAGAGTGGAAGACCACCAACTGATCACATATTATTTTTTAAATAGAAGGAAAGTTATCTTTTTAAGTTCACTATATACACCAAACTCTATCATTCAAGGGCAGGCCATTTTATTCTATGAGTAAGATGATAATAAAATCAGGGCAATGGGAAGAGTCCTTTTTCTAGCTCAGTTCAGTAAAAAGGCCAGTAACTCAACGTCTTGAACTTTTCATGTTATGCTGTGACGATTCTTATCCTACAAGACCTCTTCTCACAATATATTTTTTAAAGATTTACCTCATCCATTTTAATCATTTGGGGTAAACGCAGATTCCTGTAAATTCCAGTTAATTTTCCGACAACTTATTTTGCTGCTGATGCTAAGCTAGCTCTCTTTCTTAAGGCTCCTTATCTCCGAGGCATGGGTTTTCTCAGGAGATGTCACCTCCCTGATGAGGGAAGAGCTACCCTCCTTGATGTACACCTTTCTGAAGGTTGTTGCTCTTTCTCCATACTTAGGCCCACTTTTCCCCTCTACATCTGCCTCTCTTCGTTCAAAGTTCATATGAAGTCCTCTGCTTTTGTTTCTACATGGTTTAAAAATTTGGGGGTTTTGATATAGTTATAAATAGAAAGGTGTTAAGAAAGACCAATCTGTTTACCCTTTGCTTCAAACTCAGCCCACTGAAGTCAAAGGGCTAAAATGGATGGTTAATTCTGATCCATCTCATAGCTCTTTACTAAATCCTGCCTTTTGGGCAAGCAAGGACATTCCTTTGAATTCCCAGTGACTATTACAGTGATATGAAACTGTAAATGTCTACCATGAATGGATATATTCAAGACAAAATGTTAGACTGGTGAAGAGAAGCAGATGTCTTCTTATCAGGGATAATTTCAGAAAGATTAGATCAAATTTGTCACAATAACAACACATGGATGACGCATCAGTGGCCATTTGCAACCCTAAATACACAATAAAGTACTAAATAATTTTTGTATAACATCCTTAAGTTCCCACAGTTCTTTTTTTTTTATTTAATTAGCTTTTCCAGACTAAGAAAGATAACAAACAAACGAAACCTCAGAAGATTTTTTTTTCTTCGTTATTAAATTCTGTTCTCAAGAAGGAAAAGGTCTTGTGAGCTGAGGAATGTTTCACTTGACTTGAAAATGGATCATTAATATTGTTCAGAGGAGTATACTGCAGATAAGTTGAGGAGAAACATTTACAGTCAACCCAACCAAAGTCTTTGAAACATGAAATTGCAATGGTACAACTGATAACCAAGATTTGGCTCATAGTTTTCTGATACGTATATCTGATTTCCATAACTACATAGTATCTGTCAGTGAATAAAAACAGGGCTAGGGATACCTCTACATTATTGTCAGAATTCTCATCTGTTGATTAGTGTGGCTTAATATCTCTCTAATTATACTGCACTTTTTATTCTCTAATCACAGGCGCAACTTCTGTAAATAGCGCAGGTACACCCTTTCTCATTGTCCAAATTATCTACAGGGCAATTTAGCTTAAAGAATCCCACTCAGCTCACCTAGAGATATAGAAAGGCATTTTTCATAAGGCAGTTTTTCCTTTGAAAAATACATTTGAGCTACACAAAATGCAGGAAACACACAAGATAGCCAAGCTATGGAATTTGCCCACAATATAGTGCGCTTTGTCTTCTAGACTTTAAAAGTACAGATGGATTAGGCTCTAGGTAAATGAGATAAGATGCTTTATCTCTGGTAATTTTGATGATTACAGCGCTCCTCCTCACCCACAGGAAAAAGAGGCGTGCTTTCCTAAACCTTGCCCTCGAGTAAACCTTGGGTTGTACCCTGCTATCGCAACTATTCTATTTCTATATAAACAGAAGACATACATAGTAGGTGAGAAGGTATTTAGCAACATTAAGAATATATGAGAAGTGATCCATTTCCACACTTTTGTTCATATTTGGCCAAAGGAAAAACAAATAACTCCTAGTCCTACCGCACAATTTGTGGAGGAAGACGCAGTATGGCCGCTTGTGCTTCCCTGATTCTTCACGCTTCTGTAGCAAATGCCATTAAGAAGGTTGTGAGGTGAATTGCACACAGTTTAACAGCGCCTGTGCTGTAAAGGATTTTTGGATGGAAGGTAGTTTCTCATTTAGGAAACAAAGCCCAAGTAAACAGCAAACCAAAGGGCATGAGTTCCAGCGCATATAAACAGACGTTAAACAAATGCTCACTAGAAACACAACACAAATTATGACTGCAAAGGTTAATTAATTGCTAAAATGACTTGTATAGGGAGGGCTAAAGTCAGAACTGGGTCTTCCTTGAAAACCCGTGCCAACTTAGACAGACATTAGGTGCTTGGTGCCTAAATTATTGGATGAGGTACTTTGGCCTCTGTTAATGCAGAATACGTTACCATGGCCTATTAATTGCTGAGCAGATCCCAGAAGCAATTACGGACTGCTCCTTCCCACTTTACAGTGGAACAACACTGTGTAGATCTAGATAATCTTAGGTATAAAGATATACTGAAATAATGTAAGTAGTGATATTTATCATTTTAGACAGCATTTAAATATGTAGGAGATATTCAGTAGGATCAAGTCGCTCAGATTATCTGCAAATACACCGGTGTTGCTCATATCACAACTCTATATTCTGCTGATCCTACGGTGGCAAATGGGAATCAGCTAGACGTACGTTAAATCTGTGATAACATCAGCTGATGTGACGTGACAGGAGAGGGCTCAGCACGGCTTTCAGCTCTGCCTATTTCTTTGCTCCTTTCTTTACTAGGTCATCTGTGTGAGACCCCAATGTTGTGAGGAGTCAAGGTGACTCGTTAAGAATATAGTCTGGGATTAACATACAAGTAAAGGACAAAAAAGGCTCTTCAGGCAGCAGTTGCAGGCACTGGCTAGGTGAGGAGAGCTTCAGCTGTTGGTGGGTTCATCTAGCTGTCAGTCCCATAGATGATCTCAGCCACAGTTACAAAAGCTCGGTCAGATCACTTGGGAATTTCTCACCATTCATGGTATAGCTAGTTCAGATATTAAATCAGTAGCCACAATGTAGCTTTTCCCCAAAATACTGATGCGGACTCCTAATAATACATAAAACAAACAATAGCTAAAGCTAATATAAAAATGGTTGCGGTGATGCTTTTTTTTTTTCTGCTTTAAGATAACAGTTTGAGTATATTTGTTTCTATGAGCCAAAAACGAGTCTACAAAAAATTACTAGCATTTTAGCGAGACGCAATGCTTTTGCTCACATGGGCAAGTATTTACTCCCCTGAGCAATCCTAGCCTAGTGCCAACAAGGCTGAGGTAGGATGAGGTTTTATTTTTTCTCTTCTGCGAATGTATTGAAAGCATCAGGTCACAGGGACATAATTCAACCATTTTATTTCAAGTGCTTCTTTCCAGTATGGTGACTTCTTTGCACACAGTTTTCTTTCTTCTGTATGCCTGGTGATATCTCTCAATAGGCCCTGAGGGTAATGAGCTGAATGCAACATGGATGACTCATATGGAGCGCCAATCAAGTTGAAAAAGTCTGAACAAAAAGAAAGCCTTGAAATGGGAAGCCTCAAAATAAACCTGGATGTGTATATACAGCAGATGTGTATGTCTGCTGCCTTATGTGAGAGCTGGAAAGGGGATGGGGATCCTTTAAACACACTCATGGTAATAGTCAGGATATGAAGCCTAAGGCAAAGAACTAAATGATTTAGCTCAGATACCATTTAGTCAGGGGAAGCCACACAACCTACCCTGTAGGCCATCTGATTCGAAACCGTGGGCCTCAAATCTCTCCAAGACAGTTCATATATCTCAGACATACAACAGCACTCACTGCCTGAGGCATCCGAGTCCTCGCGAAACAGCTCCAGGACTTCTCCTTTCTGCTCTCCCCTCTCTCCTCGTTAGCACAGAGCAACGACAAGACCTAATCCGAACACGGACTGCACACCCTCTTGTTGACCGTGGGTCTTCACATGGCCTTGGAAAAGGGTCCTGTTGCACGGGAACAGCGGAACAGCAAGTGCCAAGCAGGATCCTGGCACAATATTGGGAGTTCTGGATAATTTTTGCCCCAGAACCCCAAGGTACCTGTCAGCAATGCCAACTGTGAGGGGTGGAGGGGGGCAAGGAAACAGCGTGTGTCATTCCTTCCTACCGCAAACACTTTGCTTTGGTTTTTTATTACCAGATTTTACTGTTAAAATTAAGCCAGGAATAAGCAGAAAGGTCTTACAAACAGTTAAAAACACCCTTTAAAAACTTTTCCTCCTTTCTTTTTATTTGATCTTATTTTTCTAAACAGACAACATATCCTATATTTACAATACTTTTACCGGGGATCTAAATACGCTTTTTCAAAAACTAGTTTATTTAGTCTCAATATATCCTTCTGAAATAAATAAGAATTGTTTTACAACTAATAAAACAGAAGCACATAAAGGTTTAGCGACCTATTCAGGCAGAGAAGTGCCTGTCAGAGCCACGAAGAGTCTCTTTCCTGATTTTTAGCACTGTATCCTAATCAGAACAGCACTCCTCTCCGCATCAAACAAAAAGCAGAAGACAGGTTTGTTTTAGCCAAAAATGTGCCTCTATCCACAGAGAGCAGATAGCATTTTTCACTGTGTTTGACTGATCAAACGATATATTACACACGTACTGTCTCATCTCTTTCTTCTGATAGATTTCACAGCAGAGCCCGAAACAAATATATTAAACATAGAAGGCTTTAGAGCAACATTGTCCTGTTTCTTGTGGGAATATTCTGTAACAGTCATAGATACTGGCAGAATCCTCTGTATATCTTCAAAGTCAGCAATGAAAAAATCTTCAGTTGTTTAAAGTTTTTCAGGTTTTTTATTGAAAAAAAAAAAAAAAAAGAAAGAAAAAAGAGTATTATTGAGGTAAAACCAGCCACAAATGTGTGACTCACCCACTCAGGGTCACATCTGTATTCACAATCCATCCTGTCCCTAAAAGGCTCCCCAAGCAAAGAAAAGGTCATGCATTCGAATACAATAGCTGCTAATCAAACTGATATTACACAGAGAAGACAGATTACTAATTTTACTGGAATAACACTATTACTGAAAAAACGTGACTTCTGTGGCTGGAAAAAGGAGTAGGAATAGAACACAGATACACTTGAAGTAGAAATAAAGTGTTTTTAGCAGAATAACACTTTACTGGAACTGCCTATTTCAGTTGTTCTGTTGCTACAATGACAACTGGGACAATTCCCTCTATACATAATAGAGAATTTTCTACTGCCTTGGTATTGCTAAATCAATAAGAAAGATGATTTATTCCTGGAACTGCTACAGATATTTCTGAATGATAATTTTGTTCCATTTGGGAAAAAGCAGAGAGCACCAAATTTCAGGTATTTCCAATACCCTTGCTGGGACAGGAGTCTTCAGGAACTGAATACAGGAGCAAAATCAATTTTATTGACTCCACTCTCTTTTTCTGTAACAAAGCCCAAATGCAGAGAACACCACCTCTAATTTCACTAGGTATTATATTCTCACATGAGTAGCACCGTTCACGAGAATTGCACACTCTGCTACAATTTTCACCATTTTACCACTGGGGTTCCCGTGGATGTTCAGATGCGTTGGCAGCACAGCATGAAGAAAGCAATCTGTCGCAGAGGCACACCAGTATTTGCTGCACAGTGGGCAAATTCAAACAAAACTGTCGGGGAGACCGTCCCGTGAAGTCACAAGGTTCAGAGAGGACCCCATTGCTTTTTAAACTCCTTCTCAGAGAGGAGTCTGGGTGTGGCTGGATCCACACTTGGTCAATGGTTTATGTCTAAAGGATTACATATACACAATCAAACCAGGCAGATAGCAAACTCAAAAGGGGAATTTATTTGTCTAATCGAAGTTGAAAATCAGGATAAAAAAGGGAAATATGCCCTTAATCAAAATGACTTTACACTCCAATGCACATTAAACTATAGGCTCACAATACCACGTGGAGTTCAACTACTGCACAACTCAGGGGATCACCAAACTCTGGGATAATGATTCAAAATGTGTGATCACTCACCAGCAAGATGAGGGCTCTCAGCCTTGAGGAGTTTCCTTATGCAGCTCCCAATTCAAGAGGAGAGTCCCCAACCACAGACCCACCACTCTAAGGAAGACCCACCACTCTAAGGAAGACCCACCACTCTAAGGAAGACCCACCCAACATGACCCACCCAACATGGCCCTCCCAGCAGGGCTCCATTTATACCCTAAGTGGAATCTGAGCTGTGGCCATATATGGTCCGTGGGCTAAAAACGTCTCTCAGCTGAGGCATCTGATTGGCTAAGGGCCCTGTCTGTCAACCGAGGGGCCTCGCCTTTCTTGTCTCCTTACTGAGGGGTCCATCAGTCTGGAAGTTTCAGGTGTTGGGAGGGGTGTTTAGGTGTGTACGTGTACGTGTGTATGTACGTATGTACATACGAAGCTGCCACACCATCATAGCCCCGCTCAACCTCCCTATTCTGTGAGCCATGCCATCCTCAGGCCCGTTTGATTTCCTCATCGCTTTTACTGAGAAGGGGGAAAACTGGAATTGCTGTTGCTTATCGCTCAAAATGGCAACGGAGTGAAACCCTTCTGGACACGGGTGTAGGGCAAGGCATAATGTGGCATTAAGAGGTGGCATTTGCCTTCTTCCAGCACGTCTCAGAGCTGGTACTGAGGTGCATCAACTTTTGAGTTTCCTGTTAGCTACCACACTGCTGCTGTTGTGTTTGGGCTTACAACATTGCAGGAAAACACGTTTGATTTAATATTTTTTTAATAAGGATGGTACCTGCAATATGTAACAGATTCTCTTCACATCAGTCATTCAAAGGGAGCGTGGCAGCTAACGTATAAATTTTAAAGGTGAGGTTAAGCTGAGGAGATCAGAAGTGGGTCACTTGGCTGATCTGAGCTGGAGGATTTTTGGGGGGGGATTTTGGCTTGCACGAATATGTGATTTCCAAATGAACTTTTCATGAAACAAAAAGACGAGACAGTCAGAATATCAGATAATACTTATTTCTCTGAAAACCATGCCACAGTCATTCAGCTATACGCTGGCCGTCTACATGTGGCTGTTCAGAGAACTTTTTCTCAGGTATACTGTCAATGCATCAAAAAATTTGAATGGAGAATCTAAAAGAAGCATTTCATATCAAGCTGCCATAACTTTTCTTGTGCTGTGGTAAGTTTCAAGATAAATAACAAAAAGTGGGTGGAAAAGCAGAACCCTACAGTTTTATTAAGCATGAATGACATTAAGTGTTGGCGTAAACTACAGGGTGAGTCAGTGCCGCATTATGCAGTTAACTGCGACGCATTATGTCCATCTCGTAGTCATACGATGGAGAAGGAACGCTCTTCACAGCACACACAGAAACGACTTGTCTTGGCAGCACCAGCAAACACACAGCCCCAAGACATTACTGCGTAATAATTTCCCTAGCAAAGGAACAAAAAGTATGACTGAAGCTTTCCCTGACCTTAGAAGTTGAGTCAGTTGGTTAAAGTTGACCTACTTTGCACTTCCATTTTCAACTTCTCTAACTAACAGGGTTTTTTTTTGTTCTGTGACATTGGGTTTTGGTTTGGTTTGTGGGTTTTTTTTTGATCCAGGGAAGAGCAGCAGACCAAGGATAAGGTTTTCAAGCACAGAGGGAGATAAGCGGAGAAGAATTTTCCTTTGCAGATTACATGTTTACTTGTAGCATGTTTATTTGCTAGTGAATTTATCCTAAAGCAGGCAATGCATTGCCTTTACTACCCATCATATATTTTTGTGAATGGTGATATCTATGAGTGAATCCTTAATTAAAGAAGAAAACAGAATTACCATAATGGTTTGTGTCACCATAGAGTGCCTTAGTTATGGATTAACTAGGCATTATACAAACCCCAAAGTACGAATTTTTATTATTTGTTTCCGTAGATTTTAAACTTGCTGCAAAGAAATGGGAATGTTCTTATTTACTGTACAGTATAAAGTAGAGTTATCTATGTTTTTTTTCTAACCACCCAAAGCAGCTGCAGGCAGTCAGCTTAGCTACAACAACAGGGATTTTCACAGAGCTATAAAACTCCCTCTCTGGCTAGAGACAGAAGACAGAGTTGCATTCCTCATCCGTATGGGTGGAACCTCTACGATTATTCAAGGCAATTTCTACACAACGCGACCATTTGGCCTTTGGAAATAGGAAGGCTTATGCTTTGGGTACGAAACTCGCACACTGGCCTCTTGCCTCCCACACATCCACTCCGGGACTTCATCCGTGGTAGGCAGTGACCCTCTAACCGGGTGCACCTGGAGCTGAAGGACACTGCGGTGGTGACGGCGTAGTGACCAAGGAGCAAGTTTCCTAGCAATTTTGGTGTGGCGAGGAGCTCTTTTTAAGGGCATGTCCTTCAGCCATAGTCTCATGCCAATGAATCTCTCTTATTAAAAAAATCACCATTTTCCCCAACCAACTTAGTCAATTGTGACTGAGTGCTTTTCTTTCCCATCCTTCCTCCCTAGTTCATGGTAACCAGAAGACACTCCAGAAATTTAGACGTATTTAAGAGCTTAATACATCCTGCTGTGTAGCGGTGACTTGATTTTCCCAAACACAGAGGCAGAACCAGATATAAAACACAACACCTACCTACCACCATAAATGCTGGACAAATATTGCTTGGTTTAGTGGAAGTAGATTATTATAGACTATGCATATGAGGCTGGCATCTGAGCATGAAAATCATGCAGACTGCCAAAACAGGGGGAAGGCTGTCATCTAGCACAGGCATAGAAACACTGGGGAAATGAGCAACAATAGTCTCCTCCTAATGGTAATCTGAGTGACCTTGAGCAATGCTGGAAGACACTATATAAATATTTCTGTTTGCAGTATACTTCATATGGGCGAGAAGTCTGAGAAGGATTTGGAGCCTGGCCATCAGTCCAGAAACTCTGTGCCAGAAGTGGAGCACAAGCAATATTAAAGGTGCTTAACTAGCCCAACGATGGTTTCTCTTCATCCGTACCATCCACCGTGCAATTGCTGGCAGGGAGACAAGTATCTTATTGGGTGCTATTAACAGCTCCAGGTAGAGCAATCACAAGCACCAAGTGTACCAACTTTCCCCAAAGCTGGGTTTCTACAAAAGAAAGTAAATCTACTTCTATTCATAGGGAGATGCAGTAAGCACAGACAAGCTAGGTCCATGTTTCAGGCCCAGAAAACATGTTTATTTTGTTGGAACTATGGATTGTGCTACTGCTTTGGATACTTAGGTCAGATACTGGCACCTGCAGAGTGTCTATATTATACAGTAACCCTGCTGTTTCAGTACTATTTGTAATCCTAATTACTATAGTAATCCTGCTGTTTCGGTACTGTTTGATAGCACTGAACCCATGTACAATTTTACTGGGTATAAATTCAGAAATCAAAGGATGCAAACCAGTTTAGACCAGATGAAGAACTTTTCAAAAATATTTGCTTTTCTCTAAAGTATTTTTTAAAGCTATAAAACAATGAATGCTTTTGCTTAATTCATCGGGGGAGAGAGACATTTCAGTAAGTCTCAACAGAATCACAAATCTAGGATCTTTAGAATAGCGTGGAAAGGGATCTTAGGGGGTTGATTTAGAAATCCTTTATTTTTAGTATTTCCTTTGCAAGATTGGAGAAAATGGTAAAGAAAAGGGTGTAATGCTTCTTTTCCCAAAATATTTTGGCTGGTTCCTGCTTTATTTAGCATGGATACCATGTCAAACATCCACCAGATGACACCAATGCAGCATCCACCATGCTAGCAGAGACTTGTTTGTTCCGCCGTTTCTATTCTAGAAAGAATTGAGGTCTTTCCAAAAGAAGGGTTGGTTTACAACTAAATTAATTTCTGGAGTTAGATTAAAGATGTGCGTTCTCACTTTCTGCATTATCACCAATCTCGCTAATTTAGAAGATATAAACTCTTGTGCAATTTTGTAGAGGTTTTAGATTTATATGCAAACAACACACAGTTTTCCACCTGAGATGTTTTTGTCCTGTGCAGGCTGAACACGTTTTATGTCCCAAGTTTCCCCAGTCTTCGCTCCTGTGGTTGATGACATCAGTGATGTTCGTCAAAAGAATAAGCCTTCGTGTGCCCCAGAGTAGTCTCTAAACTTGTGTATCCTGTATCTCATGAATGAAATGATAAAAACTAGAAACTAACAGAATACAATTGTAGTGTCTACAAAATAACACAAATAATTATTTGACTACATGAAAAAAAAAACTGCTATGGTTTCTCTTCTGGCTTCTTAGGTACAGCTCTGTTCACTGCATACATATAGTTTATTTTTTAAGATATAATTTTCTTATAAATCTGTATGGAAATAGTCAAGTACAGTAACACCCAGAATAAAATCTTTGAATTAGTTGGATAAATTCTGCTCTTGTTTAGTTTGATATTAATTCAGCAATTTACTTCAGTGTTGCAGAGGTCAGAATTTGCCCAAGAACTTGATTTTTTGTCACTCCAAGAATTAAAATAGACTAATATATTAATATAGATGCTAGATTAATTAATCTAGTCACTAAAAATCTGTATAGAAACAAAATTTCATTTAAAGTCTGATATTAAGTAATAAATTTTTCAAAAATGTATCTGTAAGTTACAACATTTTGTACCTCAGCAATTTTTGAACCTGTTATTCAGACAAAACGGTTTTCTTTCTTTTTTTGTGCAGTCTAGCTTTGCAAGGACATAAGGGTTATGTGATTATGATGTATATTGTCTTCTTACAACCTTTGATTTCCTTTAGCCAATTTCAAGCCAATTCAATGGCATACAGGTGCAGAATAGTAGTGCCCCCAAAATAGATGGGAATGTATAAACGAGACTCCATTGTTTATGTAGAAACGTGGAGTAATTTAGGTTGGAAAAGACTGCTGGAGATCACCTGGTGAAACTTCTTTCTCAAAATGGACCAGCTAGGCTTGCTCAGGAACTTCTCCAGTCAAGAGCGCAATATTTCTGAGGACTGACACTCCACAGCTTCTCTGGGCAACCTGTTCCAGTGTTTCACCATGGTCCCTGCGGAAATATTTTTCCAGTAAGGCAAAGGACAGATATGAACTTTTTAAGCATTAAAAAATCTACAGTAGAAATGGGAGCGCTCCATTATGAATAACCCTACCGTGGAAAAAGCTTAGGGTCTGTTAGATCCCTGAAGATACCATTGCACAACTCTTCCCAAATGAAGTTTTGTTAATTTAACTGCTCCCACAAAAACTTGGGTTTTTAAAGGATTTTAAAGTTTAGCAGCAGCATTCTCCTACAGCTTATAAAAGTCCTTGAGCGAGAATGAGAGGACTTAATAATTTAAAATAAGACATATGACAGAATACTGGGCAGAAAAGTATTCCCCTAGTACCCTGGAAGTGCTAATACATAGTAACGTAATGAGGACAGAGGTGTACCAGGTATCCATATGTTCCTCAGCACTCTCCACGACCCAGTACGAGAGGAGACACAGATCCCACTGACTCATTATGTATTCTCCTCACGCAGGCAGGCAAGAGCAGGCAGATAAGAGATTAAGGCTGGAGAAAGCTTTGCCAGAGTGCCAGCCAGTGTGTCTTTGGGGTTTTGCATAGAGGAGTTTACCCTTTTTCTGAACTGCACGGGAGTTGGAAGGGGTTTTCCGAGTGGAGCAGAAGAGTATGTTTCTTCTTGCCCTGAACTGCTTCTGGAGTCCTCAATGCTGGATGTATATGGGGTGGGCTCCCCAGCTGGTGGGTCCCAGCTTATGCTGCAGTCACATCCTAACTCTGTGTAGGTTGAGACCTCATTTCCTATTCTCCTTTCAGCTTTCTGTTTGTGGAAATGAAAGCAGGGGATGTGGCCTGGAACTGGAGAGAAAGGCATTACCAGCTTGTTTCCCAGTTTGGCAAACTGGGACGAGCACACCTTCCATACAACTTAGGTACCTATCAATCACTTGTGTAGCCCTAAGCCTACACTTGCTCACTCTGACAGTAAGCAATGCTTATACACTTCACCGATCATCTACACTTTGTTTAAACACTCTTTTCCTTTTCTCATTGAAATACATATATATATGTATAAAAGGAAATCAAAATGTAAAAAGAATCTTCATGCAGCGTTACAGGGATGCAGGGGTACAAAATGAAGTACTGTAAAAATCAGTGCTACCTTGTAAAACTCAAAAAAAGGTTTTTTTAACTCTGAAAAAAATAATTCAGTCACTTCAGCTCTATTCAGTACTGTCTACACCTCTTTCACATGCCAAATATAAATCTTAGTGTTTTATTGTATAATAACCTTAAAATAGATATTTGGTGTGGCTGATTTAATGTGGTTGGAAAAAATTTCCCTTTTAGGATCTTCTAACCATTACGTGTGTGACCTTACATGTCCTATTTTACACCACCACCAATTTTTTGCATGCGAGACTCACATTTGCAGATACACTATGTAGAGACTGACAAGTAATACTTTGTTTTAGGGTTTCAGCAACAAGTACTTTCTTTATTACCAAAGGACATTTCAGAGAGTCACTTCAGAGAATGCAAATGAAATCACAGAGTAAATGTCTTTCATCTTACTTCATGTTGGAGGAAAAGTGCAGTCTTTCTAGAAAATATTCTATTTTGGCATCCTTTGAAAAGAAAGCTTTAATTAATAGTACGTTCAGTTTTCTGATGTTGAGTACTATTCAGAAATGCGGGCATCTGCAGCCAGCTAGAGGCCATTAAACATGCTTTTGCGCTCTGTTGACAGGGTTTTGCTTCAATACAAAAAAAACCTCCAACAAAAGTCTCTCCAGTAGCTACAGAAAAGTGAAAGAGCAGGAGAAGACTAGGAAAGCATGTTAATATATCAGGTAATGCACCCAAGACTGAAAATGAAATTGTGATTCTGTATGTACACGGAGTTAAAGGTTTATGTGAAATGGGAGCCGAGTGACTCATTTCTTGGTTTGCTGACTGAACAACAAGTTTGCTCCAAAATAAATGTTGCAGGGTTGTTATGTGGGGGATGCAAAGGCAGAAAGAAAAATGAAAAATGAAAGAAATTCACCTTGTCTTTTAAGTCAACTGAAATTGCTGCTATGCAATGGCATTTTTCTGAAAACATAGTAACTGGGGGAAAAAAAAAGTTTATACTTCTACATTAGAGCTAGTTCAATCTCTGCTGATATTTTGGGCTGGCCACCATCAAAACAGGAATACTAAATATACTGTGAACCTGATCTGTAAGGTCCTATTGTCCCTAAACTTGAAGTGACCCATTTAGTCCATCAGAAGAATAAGGATATTCTGAGCATCTGCTGCAGGCACTTGTATAGTTGCATAATCCTCAGGAACGGGATCTTGAAAGGAAGGGAAAAATCTCTATGCTACGCATTCAAGAATGTGATTTCTAGTTCTTTTTTAAAAAAAAAAACACAACAATGTAGTCCTGCAAATACCTTCACACTTAACCTTGGTATCCCAGCTCACCAGATGTTTCACTGTCTTCCAGTGAAATGCTGTATGCACCAGCCACTGGAAAACTCCCCTGCAGGTTTGATGGACCCTATTAATGCTTTTGCAGTTGCACGGTGCACTGCTGGCACACAGTTGCTACGACATCTTAGCAGAGATGCAGTAGCAGCCAGGGATGCATTCACAGGATTGCTGATTGCGTTGCTATGCCTGCCAACTAGTGGACAGATGAACAGTGAGTCCCTTAATTAGCAGAATCCACATTAAAGAGTACGTTTTCTACGTTTCCTTTCTGCATAGGCCTTAGGTTGACACGATACTGGTTAAAATTTTCTTTTCTTCGCATTTTTTATCTTGAAGTTGCTGCCTGTTCCTTGCTACATCTCTTCTACTGAACTTGATGGGAGCTGCAAGTGCTTAATTATCTAAAAACCTGGCCATTTATTTAAGTGCCTGAAGGTAGACTTAAGAGTCTAACTTGGAATAGTGAGATATATTTTAGTGTTTTAATTTTATATTTATATAGCACAAAATTCACACTTTGCGCAAGATCTAAGCTTAGAAATAAACCCAAGGCCTTCTGATCTTCATAGCAATTGTAAAAATTAGTCTGAAGTGGATCATGTGCAATAAGATCAGTCAGGATGACAGTGTGTCTTCACATGCCCTACACTAATTCTGTCCTCGCCATCCAGTCTTCACAAAATACTTTTTTGAAAGCATTAAGGTGGTTGCAGCTCTTCAGTAATACAGAGGTCAGAAATGAGACTTGAATTAATTCCAGTTGGTTCCAGAAATGCTGGCTTATCAGTGGGCCAGTGATGCTGGGGTTGTTGATATATGTGTTGTGGACAGTTGGCACAGTGTGTAGAATCACCTTTGGGACTCATGGGGTTTGCTAAATCTTCAACGACACGCAAACATGGCTGCAACGACTGTAAATGGGAACAGAAGAGGCCTCCAAATACATAGAAAATGGCTGTTTCTCTACTCGAGCTTCAAAGCTTCCTTCTTTTCAAGTATGATCACAGCTTTTAACACACATGAAGTAAAAGAAAAAAACCGTAAAGCCGAGTATTTGTCACTGTGAACATTAATGTAAGAGCTGGGGATACTGAAGAGGACAACTTAAGCTTACCAAACAGACCACATGGAAGTCATCACCAAGACCAGTCACTTGCAGAGTGCAAATAATGGCACTGAGAACCATTTGAAGACACTAATTCAACTGATTCAACCAATACACATAGCCATACACATGTCCTGAAGGGCAGCTTGAAAACACCAAGCTCATTAACATTGCGTGCCACTCCTTCGCCTGGAGCGGAGCCAGGCACCCACCTGACTCCCTGCAATTCTGACAATTCAAAGTAGTTGAGAGCAGAAGGCCGTTTTGGCCTCCCTTCTCCACGGATAGATAGACAGAGTCACTGCTGGCTGCTGGCACGTAGCACGCACCTGCGGCATTCCAGGGAATGGTTAAAAAAGAAAAAAAAGTGCTCTAGGAAGAGCAGAGCAAATCCACCATGGCCAACAGTGATGAAATTCTGATGTATCACCACACCTGTTTGGAATAGTTGAAAGATGTGAAAGACGTGTTTAGGACAGTTTTATGAGCACATCTGACTGTGTGAAAACTGAGAAAGTGGCCAGATAGGTATGGATGAGGTGACTTACTTGGAATGTAGGATGAGAAATGGTCAGATCAGACAGTAACTGGCTACACTGGAAGCTAACCTACCTAACAAACACCACACGATGACTTCTTGAGGATATTACTGCCTCTCATGGTAAATACCTACCGTCTACTTGCCCAAGATCTACCCTAAAAAATCAGTGGGTTTTTTTTTCTGTTTGGGAGGATACATGGGATGATTGCAGACCATATTGCCTTGCTGGGGATATTTCGTTACCTACAGTGTGAGTACCAAGTCTCTAGAAATAGTAATTTCAGGTTGACCATTAAAGTTGTTTGAAAAATGATCTAACCCGCATGACATACACAAAAAAATTCGTGGAGCAAACCACTAGAATTTGATGTCTATGGCAGATGCCTTGCGATTAATTTTGTGACTGCAACAAAATTACTTCAGTTAATGCAGGACTATCCTTTTTTTTTGTATCACGTCTACTAATTTTTGTTTGCTTTCCTATGGACAAAAGATTGCCACGTAAACATATTGGACAACATTATTGCACATTGCTTGCACAATAACTGGAGTTCATAAACTAATACCTGTTTCCCTGGATCCATTCTAGGCAGCACTTCATTCAAATATGTGATGAATGCCCCTAGCCAAGGAGAGTGTCAGAAATCTCTTCCTGTGATCATACATTCATTTTTCTCGGACAGCTAACCCCTGAAGCCCTTATTTGAAGTCAATAGGAATTTTCCTTGAAAAAAAGAAAAAAAAAATCTAGCCCAAAGCAATTTTGTTTTATAATACAGAAAGTTTCCAAAAATCCAATGAGCAGCCCAGTCTTTATTCAAGCAAAATGTTTAGTAACATCACAAGAGAAGATAAAAGCCGTGCAAAGAACAACTGTAAAAATAAGAAAACTGACTTATCACAAAGGCAGTTATCTGCCACATGAATTAAAGGAAGCTAAGCATGCTGTTCCCGATAACATAGACAACACAGTACTTTCTCATTAAATATTCTTTTAGTGGATCTGCTAGTGGGTGCAGGTGAAGACGGCTTTCTCCGGGAATTTCAAATATTTGCGAAAGCTCGAGAGATAAACATGAAGAATTTGGGGAAGAGCATGACTGTGAGAATACATATAGCTGCAGGGTTCCACTGCTGATCTGCATTTAGAGCAGCTTAAAATTCTTTCCGTAGCAGGAAAAAACAGTGCCTTCATGTGTTTTGTTTGAAGAAGTATAAAGCGCTCTTGAATGGTCTCATCTCAATGCACAGAGGACCCTATACCCACACTGAGATGGAGATACACTACCGAAACACACACCCCATGTTTCTTTTTCTTTCAGAATTTTGGATAGAATTTCATTTTTGATAAACTGAGATTTATGCCGCTGTAAATTACACATGCAAATCTTCCATATGTCAAGATGGGAAAATTTACCACTTATATTTTGTACTTTATATTTCTTTCTCCTGACTAAAGCAATTTTATCAACATAATACAGGCAGCAGGGCAACACTTCATAAGCCAGATGTTTATTGACCTCTGTGACCCTCCAAGTGTTTTCCTCCTGATTATTTGTGGTATGAACATAACAGATAACATCTGAAGTAATGTGGGAAAATGGGCCTATAAAACCAGTCACTTTTGATTTTTGTTTCAGATCATTTTGATTTCGTTGGATTTTGTTTCCTGAAGGTAAGAACTTAAGGTGAAAAAGACCAAGAAAACAATTGATCTGGCTCTCAAAAAGTTCCTAAGTTCCACTGTCGAACGCTGTAAGAAGGCACTGAAAATAGGATGAAATGAGAAAAAGGTCAGTAATTTGTTTCTACAAGAGAATTTACAAAGAAAAATAGATGCTGTGTATTGTATAATTAACTTTTTACTACTGCCTATGAAGTGCAATATATTGGCATAGTCATTAAAAATATTATGAGAAAAAAATTATTCCAAACTAAAAAAGCTGGAATGCTAATTGGTAAATGCATCTGAAGTTAAAGCTATCATAAAGGAATTTAAGGTACACTGAAGGTTAAAGATGTGTAAACAAGCCAGATAACCCTTTGGAGAGTACTATGCCAAATGGTAATTAGCAATGACCAGAAAATTATAGTTTTCTTTCTGGATGGCATCTGAAGCCTTCAAGTTTCCTTATATTACACAACCCCAGCAGAAAGCACAATGAAGAGAAAGAAAACACAGAAAGGAAGATGGATGCTCGGTCTCATCCACTTTTTCTAAATGAGCAGTACGCAGCCATTGGCTAGGATTTTCCCAGTTGTGAAAAAAAGCAGTAGT
The DNA here is from genome assembly GCF_000690535.1 of Cariama cristata. NCBI lineage: Eukaryota > Metazoa > Chordata > Aves > Cariamiformes > Cariamidae > Cariama > Cariama cristata. The sequence goes on from NW_009613375.1 coordinate 31,362, forward strand.
TGTAGAAATAACTGCAGCACTCACTCCTCTTCCTCTATCCCCAGATATTTTAATGACTCTTCGATAGGAAACTATTGGCCGTACAGCTGATTTAGTGAAACAATTTGTGCGTGCCCCTCATTTTGTTCAGTGCCAAGTCACCTGGATGCCATGAACGATCATCAGCTAGAATTTAGGGCAGTCCAGCCGGTTTTATCCTGAAATGTTCAAGGTAGTGGTTTACCAGACTTGATTCATCTGTCTCAGCTGAGGAGGAAGTAATCATGAACAGAAAGATGGTGAGACACAAACGTTTCCGATCATGATCAGGTATTTCTGAATTTGGCATGGCATCACTCATCTTTCTCTAAAGAACAGAGAAAGAGGCTGTGGAAAATTTAATGTTATGTGAGTGATGGGTGGTTTTAGGACAGAAATGTCTAATGAAATTACCCTTCTGCTCTTTGTTCCTACTTCTATTTAAAGAAAAGGAACTTCTGCACAATTTTTCAATGCACAAATTACATTAGTTAAATAACTGACTTCTCACTAATTTCTGTTTCATACAAAAAACTCAACTGCAAAGCTCTAAATTTTGCTGCTACTAAGCAAGAGGAGACTTTCTAGATACTCGTCACAGAATCAGAATACTTCATCAGCACTGAAACTAACTAACTGCCCTCACATACTGTAACTTTTCATAAATAGAGAACTGAGATTAGGCTGAACTATTTAGTTTGCACAAGGTCTCATGGAAAACTTGTAAACTGATAATGAACCAACTGTCCCGAATGCTATATTCCCTGGGCCAGGGAAGATGCCTATGATTAATTTCAAACTGTACATAAAAAATACCACCAGATTTACAAAAGTGGTTTCCAAGATAAGATTCACTAAATCTAACACTCTACCTTTCTTTGGATGCCACAGATACTACGGTTGAACTCCTGCCCTTCATTAAAGACAGTGCTAATGATTGTGGTCCCATTATACATTTTAACTGCTAGCAGGATTTGGTGAGAACTGATTTTTCGGTTCACCATCACAATAAATGACTAGGTTCAGGCTGTCAGAGCAGAAACTGTCCACTTTTAACCAGTAGCTCAGGGTCCTCATCCAGAATGTGAGACTGGGTTGGATGCCATGTGCTTCAAACAGCACGTGAGAGCAGTTCTGATGTGAGCGGGCGTTTTAAGCAGGTTACACAAAATGAAGCAGGAAAAACAAGGTGGTGGAAGAAGACTCATGCTCAAGTAGCCTAAGGAGCAATGCTTAGGAGGACCGTGCAAGAGTCGAAAGATCCAGACCAGGGAATGTTTGGCTGTTTATACAAAGGAGAGCTGAGTAAGATGAAGGGACCAATGGCACTGGCTGCCCCATCCTTGCACACTAAAAACTTTGGGTTTAAAGTATTAGTCTGGATAGATCAAGCTTAGAACAATGTAAACTCAACCTCATTTTTAACGGTTGTTTCTTATTTCATCTTCAAATGCTCCAGACATATTACCAGTGTTTCAGTCTTTGATACCTAAATTGGATATGAAGAAGCTATATTTAAAAAGCAACAATTTATCTCAGTTAATTTCCACAGATCACAGTTACTAATGTTTCTTAAATGAAGCATTAGAGAACTTTGCCTGAAGCATGTTATTTATAAACTTCTTTAGCCAATAAAGCTAAGATTGAGAAAGCTTTAAGTGTATAAATAGAAGTAGTAGTTGGAAGTCTTATTTAGGCATTAACGTGTTTGAAATTAGATTAGAGATAACATGCAGAGGAGTATAAACACAAAGCACTTCTGTTGCTGTGTGTATGTAAGAAAGGACAACGGCCTCTTGCGGGCCACAACACATCCCAGCAGTGCAGCAGCAAAACATGGTTGTAATAAGGGTCTGAAAATGCCAGATGGACTCCAGAAAACTGATCTTAAAAAGGATTTAAGGAGCATATGGGGGAGGGGAAGTGTCTACTGGACAATAACAAAGATTACAGTGCTGCTTGGTACTGGACAAAGCATTAGCCAGCTCGGGTAGCGTAACTTTACCTGCCAAAATCCAAATGTAGGATGCAGTGTGCGAGTAAGAGACGAACAATAATTGTATTCATACAGAAAATGTGAAACAGTGCTGTGGTTCTTCGGTTCTTCATGTAGGGAA